>NW_017278287.1:0-322 GCF_001594065.2 Cyphomyrmex costatus
CTCACACGTACGCATACATTGCGCCGTCTACACTTCACGCACACATACCACGCACACGAACACACACTGCATTGTAAATCAGACACCGCGCCGCTTACGCGACACACACACCACAACACCACGCGTACACAAAGCATACACACGTATTCGCCGATACATTGCGACCACCTCGGCGCTAAGCCGTTTCTTTTGATCTATTCCAGTAGAATACAAGCCATTTCGGCGAAATTAATAAATCAGATTATTTTGTTATTCTACCTTCGTCTGAGACTTTACTTGCCCTGCATTCTCCTACCGATCGAACCTCTTTCGAATCCTCGGA
>NW_017278288.1:0-3830 GCF_001594065.2 Cyphomyrmex costatus
TAACGCACAATGTGTTTAAATGAGATATAAAATATAAGAGTGTATCGTATATTATTTATTTTATTAAGGATATCGTATCATCATAATTCACGATGTAATTAAAATAAATTAAACAATAAAATAAGCAACAAGTAATTCTAGAGAGAGATAAAGAGAGAACAGAAATAAATACTACTATAGAAATTGTGCAGAATTTGAAGATTTGTGTGTCGATCTGTTCAAGCAGATATCATAACCTTATTGCTATATTAATGTATTTATAATATGAAAGTTGATAATGAAAAAATTCTCGCAGTCTTATTATCGTCTATAACTTTACAAATGGGCATTGCGATTATGTTAAAAAAAAAAAGAAAACATAAAAGATGGAAAAATAGGCGTTGGTGGGTTCGTCCTATCAACTTACAAAGAGATAATTTTGATGATTTTACAGTTCTAGTTAAAGAACTTAAAAAGGACAATGATCTTTTTTTCCGCTATACTAGAATGTCATTAGCAGTGTACAATAATCTTTTGAAAAAGATATCGCCATTATTAATGAAAACTAGTTTAAGGAAGCCACTAATACCAGAGCAGCGTTTGTTAATAACATTAAGGTATATATTTGTTTTGTTTTAATTTCTTATTTTATCTCTAGACAAATTATTTATGATAGTTATGTATACATATATACATATATAGTATTTATATTATATTATGTATATACATATATAATATATGTGTATTTATTTAATCATTTCTGTTAGGTACCTAGCTGGGGGAGAATCCATATTATCTATTGCTTTAAATTACCGTGTAGGTGAATCAACTGTTCGTGCTGTAATTATTGAAACTTGCTCAGTTATTATTGATGTATTATCATCTGTTTATCTGAAACAACCTGACGAAAAAGATTGGCTCCATATTTCCAAAGGATTCAGTGATATTTGGAACATGCCTAATTGCGTAGGAGCAATTGACGGGAAGCATATCTTAATTGAAGCACCTCCTAATTCCGGATCTCAGTATTATAACTATAAAAAGACATTCAGCATTGTTCTCTTGGCTGCATGTGACCATGAATATAAATTTACACTGGTAGATATTGGAGCTTATGGAAGTGAAAGTGATGGTGGAATTTTCAGTAGATCAGAAATAGGTCAAGGCATAAAACATAATACCTTGCATTTACCACCAGTTCATGCTTTTCTTCCTGGCACTAATATGAAAACAGCATATTATTTTGTAGGCGATAATGCTTTTGAATTATCTCGTCATTTAATGAAGCCTTATCCTCAAAAAAACCTTATTAGAGAAAAAAAGATATACAATTACAGATTGTCGCGTGCTAGAAGCATGATAGAACGTGCATTTGGAATTTTGGTTCAACGATGGAGGATACTTTCAAAACGTATAAGGATGAATATTGATAAAGTTGAAAAAATAGTTGCAGCTTGTATATGTCTCCACAATTTTATAATATGTATGGAATCCAAACTATCATCAGCACACACAAACAAGAGGTACTTATCAAACCAGTATTTTGGAGATAATGAAGAAAATATGGAAGATCGAGCTGCATACAATCATATGTTGCCTCTAGCACCTACTGTTGCTCATCGAGCTACAATTGAAGCTAATCGACAACGTGATGACTTACTTACTTGGATGAATAGCCCACACGGTGAAGTATCGTGGCAATACGATTATATTTTTAGGGGAACGTATAGAGACAATCATTAATATTACATTACTGTTATTTATTGAAACTACGTTTCTTTTTACATAAAAATATTGTATATTGCAAATATAAAGATTTATTAATATTATTTTTCTTACCAATATTATATTTATATGTGTAACGCAAAAAAAGTATTTTAATTTGAACTTTGAACATATAAATAACAAAATATCTGTGTGTAACGCAAATATATGATTTATCTAACGATAATACTGTTTCATAACAATATATAACAAAGTATATTTTATTTGCATTATATATCTATATAATGCAAATAAAATATACTTTTTATCTGATAATAATACACTTTCATGAGAATATTATATCTATGTAACGAAAATAAAATGTTTCATTTAACGATAATGTTTCATAACAATGTATGTACATAACGCAAATAAAATATTTTCTTTATTTGACTAATACTGTTTCATAAGAATATTATAACTATTTAACGCAAATATAAAATACATGCTTCATCTAATTCTTCATTAATATAGTTTTATAACATCTATGTACGCGCGCGGATAATACGTGAACTTTAATGATACTTATAAATGATAATGTTAAACATTATATAACATATTTATAGTTTATATCATCTACTCCATGATAACATTCATTAATTTTCTTCTTAATTCTGATTTTTTTGGCTCAGCAGTATTTTGTAATTCGGCCAAAATCATCTTTGTCAAAGCTTCATCTCTATCGTTAACATTATCATTCAGAAACATTCGAGTTGCCATTGCAGATACAGACTGAGATACCATATTAAGTGATTTTTCTAGCGTATCCGACGATGTTATAGGTTTCATCTTTTTCTGAAATAATGTTGATTGTTCAGATGATGTAGATTGAGGGCTTAAAGGGAATATCAAAACATTTTCTGAATCCGATCCTATGGGTGATGTCGACGACGTGAATATAAGTGATTCAGTTTGCAAATCATCCTTGACATACAAATTAAAAGTTAAAAAACTGTTTAAATATTTAAAAATTAATCAAAATACTTTCAAACCAAAAAATGTTATTACCTTATTGGTTATATCACTTAGAGGTGATTTCTGTCCATGTTTTTCTGCAGTCTTTATACATAAATTCAAGAATATCACATAAATAATCTTATATAGCAAATTTAAATTTGATTAACGTAGAGACACTTGTAAAAGTGAGTCGAAACGTTCGAACAATTATCATAAAAAAATTGTTCGGATAATATATTTTAATATATTACTAATTTTTCAGGCTTATTAACTGCGCGGTTACTCTCATTAGCTTTGCTTAAGTTTAGATATTTATTGCGTGTTTTTCACTAACTTACATTTGACTGTGAGGGCTCATTTACACTTCTGCTGATGTTGGTATATTTTCGTCTAAAATAACAATAAAAATAATGATTATAATAACTTAAAAAGAAATATATGAATAGCCTATTTTTATTAGTACTTGAATCTAATAATATAATTAGTTACCTGAATATTTTAATGTTTTTAGTTATATATAGTATAGTGATTTCAAGTAACATACATAAGCAACACTATGTAACGTGTACGATCCATGTGCCTTCTAACTACGACACAGGTCAAACTGAACTATTAGCTGTTACGATTATGTCAACTTGTGTCGTAGATGGAAAGCACAGACTCTACACTCTGTATTATACACAGTGTCGCTTGTGTGTTATATTAGAAAGTATTTATATTGTTTTTTATCAAGTTTGTTTTTGTATAAAAGTGAAATGAGTTTATGAAATAGACAAATCTTGGAAATAGCAACTCATATATCAATTAAAATAAAATTACTAATAATTTTACAACAAATAATTTATAATTTCAGAGCAACAAAAAGTGGAATATTACCTTCTTTTGTATATATGCTTGTCTATAAATGACATTTGCTCATATAAGTCCCATGGTCTTTTTTTATTAGGTGCAGAACCGCTTGGTATGAATTCCTGGCTTTGTCTTTCCTTTGAATAGTACTGTCGTAATCTACACCATCGGCTCATACATTCCTTTACTAAAATGTATAGATATTAAGTATATAATATTATTTTGACAGCGCTATAATGCAGATTATAACCTCTAACGTATGATAAATTCTCACATTCTAA
>NW_017278288.1:12090-12569 GCF_001594065.2 Cyphomyrmex costatus
TGTTTTCTTTACACCAATTGATTCATTTCATTATTCTATTTACAAAAGCATTAAGGTACGATTATCAAAAAGTCAATAGTTCACGAGTTATTAAAAATTTTATGTTAATATATATCAAAAGAATATGTAAAATATCTCGTAAACTATTGGTTTTTTTATATCTCTACCTTGATACTTTTATATACAGAATGATTAGAGAATCATATAGTGAAAAAAATTCATATAATTACATTTAAAAAAATGAAGTCGATCTTAAAATCTCCGAATTGCCTCCACCTAAAAAGATTATAACCAGCATATATTATAATCCTCTTAATACCGTACAACTTTTTTAATTACAATATTTTCATATAACTATATTATCTACAAAAATATTTTTAAATTTAACTTTTTATGTTAACACATTTTAGTTGGAGGCGCTTCGGAGATTTGAAGGTCATTTTTTTAAACGGAATTATATGAATTTTTTTTCACTATAC
>NW_017278289.1:0-300 GCF_001594065.2 Cyphomyrmex costatus
TGCGTGCAAGTGCGCAGAATAAAAGTTTTCTAAAAAATGGAAAACCACGAGCGAGTGGAACGCAAACTGCTCGAGCAGTGCGGTCGCGTCGCTACCCTGGCGGAGTGTTTCGCGTGGATGCGACGATGCGACGAGTGCGTCGAGAGCTTGGAGGAGCTCTGTCGCACCAAGCGTCCGCGTCTTGCCGTCGGGCACAGACAATCCGCGGTGGTGAGAATCGCGCGACCCGCGGGTGCTAGGACGCAGTTGGAACGACGGTTCGTACACGTGGGTGGTGGCGGTGGTGATCGCGATAGATCT
>NW_017278290.1:0-332 GCF_001594065.2 Cyphomyrmex costatus
GTTTCATCTGAAGAGGACCAGATTTGGTGGTCGAAACTAGTAATGTAATTAACATCTGTTTTTCAATCGTTACATTTATGTAAATTTTATAAGTTCTTTTTAGAATATATGTATTAATTGTTTGTTAATTTACTTTTCGTTTGACTCTTACAATGCCATTTCCATGTTTATAATGTTTTTAAAGAAAGAGTCCTTTATTTGTTTTATTTTTTTTTTTTTATAAACAACATATTTTTGCGTAACGCATAAGATGTAAGAAAATTAACTACCCAGAATCTTTTTTTTTTAACGGAAAGAAAAGAAATAAAGGACTTTGATTGGTTCATTTTCTT
>NW_017278291.1:0-343 GCF_001594065.2 Cyphomyrmex costatus
GCGCTTATGCTAACCTGATAACACAACGCGCGCGATCACGTGACTATCCCGTGAAAGCGCGCGGAAATCTCGACGGCGCACGCGCGTGCGCGAGAAAGGACATAACCATTCCTGTAAAATGCGCGGGAACGGACATAACCTGCAAAATGCACGCGCGCGGCCATAACCTGCAAAATGCACGCGCGCGGACATAACCTGCGAAATGCACGCGCGGACATAACCTGCAAAAAGCGCGCGCGCGGCGGACGTAACCTCGCTTCGCGCGCTCGCCACGCGCTCGCCGCGACGTCGTCATGGCGACCGCCCCGGGCGCCCCCACCAGCGAGGCGCGACCTTCGACACC
>NW_017278292.1:0-673 GCF_001594065.2 Cyphomyrmex costatus
TACGTGACTAATGTACACCTCGGCTTTCGACCCAACATAGTTTCAAAAAAATTTTATTAATATTTTTCGGTACATTACAAAATTTGAAAAGGGGAACAGTGTATGCATAGAAATATGCGCGTGCATTATATACACATGCAGTAATTCTTTTAAAAAATTACATTAAAGTCCATACATATTGCTTGTGATATTTATCTCTTGCTATCCGTTGACGGATTAAAATGAATCTGTTTTGGCTTCTACAATTGTAATTATTTTCGAAAAGATCGGAATAAAGAACTTGTAATCGTTCATTGACTCGATGAAATCTGGAGCTCGTGTACCTGAATTGAGAATATTATAGATTCAGTTGTCTTTTATAAAAAAAGTAACGCGTACAATACATACGCATATTTTAAATTCGTCAATAAATAATCAAAGACAAACTAACTGTTGACATATATACTAACCCAAGAACAGTTCCACAGATCAGAGTACTTAAAGTAATTACATGATTCATATTAATTGGATTCAAAATTATCCAAAATATTTTGAATAATATTCTCAAAATGGGCATTATATTCAGGCTAATAAATTCTTCAAAAATGCTCGTTGTTAAATTAATAAACAAGAATGCAATCCATCCAATTATTATTCGAATTATCAAGTTACGCAGCATTCGGTATTCCTTTGG
>NW_017278293.1:0-446 GCF_001594065.2 Cyphomyrmex costatus
TCTAAATCGCGTATTTAGCTCTATATATCCTCGAAGCCATTGAGATTGTGCAAATTTTAATATTCGATGAATTTTCGTCACGACCAAACCATGTCGTACCTTACCGTACAATGTTGCCAAAAGTTTTTCGTAACGTTTTCCTCCAGGAGGTCGTTCTCTCGTAGGACAGAACGGAAGATTGACATGAGAGTTATGCAAGTGGATACGCAAGGTCGATCTCTAAAATGTAACCGACGTCGGACTCTACCGGTACCGACATGACATCAAAACAATCGACGTCGTCTATCCATTGAAATTCTCCGTGTGGTAATGGTTCCATCATCGCCCAACCGTACAAATTATTAACATCAAAGTACGTAAGATACGTAGAGGGTTGCGAAGGATCATATGATGGTACATACGCATTATTGGCACGCGCATATCTATGTGAACATTGGCTTAAACCA
>NW_017278294.1:0-529 GCF_001594065.2 Cyphomyrmex costatus
GTACTTCGTTCTGATTATAACTCTTAAGCTGTAAGTATTTTCATATAAGTTATTAAATCATTAAAGCCAATATTTATAATCATACCTTACAATTAATTCTTCCACAAATTTATCTTTAGACGCTCAGTAGCCCGTAATATAATTCGTATAGCATATGAAGATAAACTTAAGGAAATTTTAAATTAAGACACAACTATGAATACGAGTACAAAATGTCTAACGCCAGAGATCATATTAAAGCTGACTGAAGTTTGGAACGTTCTTGGAACGAATTTTTCAAAACGATTTCTCCCATTTCTCCTTTGGCACAGATGTTCCTCTGCATGCCAGAAAACAAATTGAAAACACCCCGATCGAATACACGCGTCGGAAGCCACCCTTATGGGCGAAAAACAACCCTCGAAATAACTTAAAAATTTCTCAAAGATTGTAGAATGATTTCTCCCATTCCTCCTTTTGTACAGAGGTCCCTCTGCATGCCAGACAATAAATAAAAAATATCCCGATCGAATACATGTGTCGGAAGCCA
>NW_017278295.1:0-1545 GCF_001594065.2 Cyphomyrmex costatus
GGAGAGTGAAAATGATGAGTAGTAGGGCGTATCTGATACGATTGGAATCAATATTGTATCAGACATTTTTAGAATCTCTATTAATTTGTTCTCTCTACTTTTTACATAAATATAAAAGAACAGATTCTTTGTACTCAATTATAATTTGAGATTTATTGAAAGGAAAGGCCTGAACCAATCTGTCTGTATATATCTTTTACTAAAATATCTAGAAAATTATTTGTCAATGTCCTTAAAAGGAAATGTATACTAAAAAAAAAAACATATAATACTTTATTTGACGTAATCTTGATTTTCTTATTACTGTGTTTATTTTGTGAGTTGCCTTTTACTTTATTATTATTTATTTGTCTGGTAGTTATCTCAAAATTATTCTATGAAATAATGTATTATTTAGCAGGATATACTTGTAAAGATATTATAAAAAATAGGACAAATGTAATAGAGACCTGATAAATAATAAATTATTTCATAGGATAATATTGAGATAACTATCAAATATAAAGGTATATACTGAGAGATTGAATTCAGGCCTTTTCTTTCAATAA
This sequence comes from Cyphomyrmex costatus, assembly GCF_001594065.2. Lineage (NCBI taxonomy): Eukaryota > Metazoa > Arthropoda > Insecta > Hymenoptera > Formicidae > Cyphomyrmex > Cyphomyrmex costatus. The sequence continues at coordinate 549 of NW_017278295.1, forward strand.
ATCTGAAAGTAAAATTGAATAAATCTGAAATAAAACAGAACACAAAGAATCAGTTCTTTTATAATTATAGAGAAAGGGAGGACAAATTAATAGATACATTAGAAAACTTATCTGATCAACAATATCGAAGAGATCTTTTAATAATTTCACGCTAATTCCATGAACCAGAAGCGTTTGGTGATTTTAAAATGTGTGAATGTGACAAAGTGATATCAGGTCCCCAAATCACGTCAGACGGTTACATTAATTTGGGAAGATTGAAAATTCACTTCCTACTGTTTTGTAAAAAAAAATAATAACAGGTCTTTTCTTACAATCTGAATCTGAAAATAAAATACATCACAAAGAATCAGTTCTTTTATAATTATATAAAGAATAGAGAAAACAAATTAATAGAAATTCTAAACGTATCTGATACGATTGGAATCAATATTGTATCAGATAATTTTAGAATCTCTATTAATTTGTTCTCTCTATTATATACATAAATATAAAAGAACAGATTCTTTGTACTGAATTATAATTTCAGATTTATTGAAAGGAAAGGCCTCAACCAATCTGTCTGTATATATCTTTTACTAAAATATCCAGAAAATTATTTGTACATTTCCTTAAAAATAAGGTAATGTGTACTAAAAAAAAAGAACAAATATAATAATAACAATTTAAATGGACTCTCGAAATTCTAACACAAATTTTATGTATCTAGGACGAATGAGAGTAAATGATCACCGCTGTTATAAGTGCGTAATAATATTTTAATTTTAAGGTTACAGAACCAATCCAACTTCCGGACGTTTCGACTGACTTCCAGTCATCTTCAGCATACAGCAAAATTAATTAAAACGCAATGGTCATAATCAAAAAATCCTCCACTCGGTCAAGAATATGAAAGTCCACCCAATTTTTCAATGGCCGTTGAAATAGTGTGATAATCATTATCTCAAATGAAAAAATTCTAAGTATAAATTAAAAAAGAAAAAAGAATAAAAAAAAC
>NW_017278295.1:5749-14338 GCF_001594065.2 Cyphomyrmex costatus
ATTACGTCGACTTGCCAATAGAGGTCTATAGTTAATCTTGTCAATTCTCGCAAGTGCTGAATTACATGATTATTTGTTTATATAGAACTTCTTTCTAACATCTCTCCCAGGCGTCTAAGGTAGGCTCCCACTACATTACCTTACTGATGAGTCCAGTAGTGGAAGCCGGGACGAAACGCCAACTCGTGATATTCTTCACAAATTTCTTATTTCTCTCAGTTTTAAATTTATTTCTTTCTTTAATATTTAATTTAAGATTTTAATATGTCTTTAAACATATTATTAAGATCTTGTTAGATGCTATAAGCATCAAAAATTTGTGATATTACTACGGTAGTTAATAGATTTGCGTTTTAAGTTCGACGGATGTTCGGCGCGCAATGGGGGGGGAACTACTTACGTGGTATATAATATTCACATTCTAATATCTTATATATGGTCGCACCAATAACCGCGGAATAGCTCTCATTAGCCTGATTATTCTTGTTATTTGAAATTTTCGAGAGTCTTCTTTAAATTATTTTTTCAAAATTATGTTTTTTAATAAGCCAATCCATCTTTTTTTCAATTCTATTAAATTCTTGATCATATAACATTCTCATTCGTCCTAGATACATAAAATTTGTGTTAAATATAATAATTCTTTATTTTGCGTAATCTTGATTTTCTCATCACTGTGTTTATTTTGTTGTTATTACGGACAGGATACTGCAGATAGTGACGGATAGGATCTACTGCTGCAAATGCGGATTTTCTATCCGCACGTTATGCTTGCGGATAGAGCGGACAGCTTACAGTTAGAAACGAATAGAAATCCTGTCCGTTTCTATCCGTTTTACTGCGTTATTTTAACCAGGGTCCTATAGCCTTATTTATATTGTATACATCGTTTTTATTTATTACTTTTTATTAATTAAAAATTAAAAGGAATCAATGGATGCCTTCCAACAAGTGACACAGATGACACATGTATCAGTATGTTCTTGTTGTTCGCCAATGTTAAACAAGGATAAGATCACTGTGTTGTACTATCACTTGTTGGAAAGCATACTATAACTATATATTAGTTTTAAATTTATTATCATTATTAATTATAATAATATTATTTAATGTACAAATACATTTTTAACATCACTTAAAATAAGTAATTGTAGAATATAAACATATTTTTTTCAATCTTTATTTATTTTTTTTTTTTTGTTTTTAATAACAGTTCTATTAAAATCAATCAGTCAACATTCATGTACAATCCTTTTACATCTTCGTTTAAATTATCACTTTTAATATCGTCAGTTCTGTCATATCTGTCGTGCCATTTATGTATTTTATTCAATATTTTTCATGTTAACAGTTTATATGCTATAAAACACACTTGCAAGATAAGATATGAATGACGTTATGAGATTATATTATATACAATACGAACTTATATGTTTTTTTTTTTTATAAATTTCATGTTAATAAAAATTAAAATGTCAGAAGAAGCAATGAATTGATTAAAAGTAAATAACGCAAGACTCATCTTCTATATTTAGCTATTCGAAGTGACTTACATATATATTTACTCAATTCTTTTTCGCAACATATTAATAAAGTATAATCAGTCTGGCTTTGACCGGAGGTCGTTTATTCGTTATTTAAAATTGGATATATTTATTCAACTACGTTACAAAGAGTAAGCGGAACAACCCTCATGATAAACACATACAATATATACTTGAACAAATATTCCAAATTTTAAGTAACGAATAAATTTGGAAACATCAAATGGAATGTAAGGACTAAAACAACTAAAATTATTACGAGTACTACATATTATTAGTGAAGGAAATAATTTTTGAGACACTGAAAACATATAAACTTCTCTCCACAGTTATGTACAACATTAAGTGATGAAGACACTTTACACATTTCTTTGCTGTAGCGTTATTAGTTTTCAGATCCAGACGTAAACAGCATTTTCACACGTGCGCCGCATGAACCGAATCCGATCCAATAATATGTTTGATGTCGTTCTTATTTGTACATCGCACACCATTGAGTTCATCTACAATATCTTCGCGTAACCTTCCTTTGGTCTCCGGTAGCAATATGAAGCAAAACAGAAAATTGCATACGCAAAAAGTGGCGAGGAGAAAGAAACAACCATGCAAGCCCAACAAGGCAATGAGATTCGTGAAGCTTTTTGTCATAACGAATGCAGATGCCCAACTTACAGAGATACTTATAGCCGAAGCCAGACTGGTTACGTCACGGCTGAATATCTCAGACATCACCACAATGGGTCCATTGCCCATTCCCAAGGCAAATAATATCATAAAAGCAGACAATGCTACCACCGGTATCCAAGAATAAGCGGACACTTCATATTGGAAGTTTTGAAGATAATAAAATGTGCCTATCGTGCAGTGACACACACACATTCCCACACAGGATAGGAGAATCAAGGGCCGTCTGCCAGCACGCTCCACCAACAATGTCGCTAACCATGATCCGAAGAGCTGTATAGCTGCTACAATGATAGATGACATATTCGGTGATAACGAACTGCCTGACATTTTGAAGATCATTTCCGTGTTGCTGAGCTAGATGGAAAAATCAGAAATTCAATTTATTTTGTAAAAATAAAGTTTTAAATAAAATGACATTAAAATCTCTCGTAAAAGCTGTTTTGTCATAATATCAATTAATATGCTAGATTATGTACTGTTCCATTTATCTACAATAATAAACTAGAAGAAGAAAGCCATTTACGGTCGAAGCTGGATCACAGTGCTTATTATAATTGTGTGAATTTTATATACTGCGTATGTAGTCCTCCCATAAATCGCGACGCTGATAGTTTTTCAGCATTGACGCATACATACTTATACTACCGCAGTAATATCACTTAATTAAATTGACAAGTAATCTAACAATTTTTGATGCTTATAGCATCTTATTGGATCTTAATAATATGTTGAAAGACATATATTAAATTTTAACGATGTAATGTTGCAGTAAAGATAAATCTAAATCTGTGAAAAATAAGATTGCGAAGAATATCACGATTCGAAGAATATCACTTAAAAATATTCTAGTATTTGTTAAATCACGTCAGCCTGAAAAAAGACGTTATTCTCCTACTTTAGATAAATATTGCGAAGAATATTACTACGGCGACCCGCCATCAGAGGTCTATCGATATTCGCAAATTCTCGCAAGTGCTGAGACATGCGTATATCTGTATATATAGAATCTCGATTTAATAACTTAAACAGGCGTCTAAGGTAGGTTTCCATTACAATATGCCTTACTGATGAGTCCAGTAGTGGAAACCGGGACGAATCGCCAACTCGTGATATTCTTCGCAATCTTATTTTTCACAGATTTAGATTTATCTTTACTTCAACATTACATCGTTAAAATTTAATATATGTCTTTCAACATATTATTAAGATCCAATAAGATGCTATAAGCATCAAAAATTGTTAGATTGCTTGTCAATTTAACTAAGTGATATTACTGCGGTAGTAAGTATGTATGCGTCAATGCTGAAAAACTATCAGCGTCGCGATTTATAGAAGGACTACATACGCAGTATATAAAATTCACACAATTATAATAAGCACTGTGATCCAGCTTCGACCGTAAATGGCTTTCTTCTTCTAGTTTATTATTGTTTATCAATTGTATGGTCTTAAAAATATTTTCTAGTATTTGTTCCACTTATCTAGTTATAGATTTTAGAAAGAAAGCGAACTTGAAGGATTTATAAACAAATAGTGTTACATTAAATGCCTGAGTATATAAACTATTTGTTACTGATAATTACCATCGCAAAAATGCCACAAAGTTGTTGACCAATGTACAGACCCACGACAATAATGAGTCCTTTGATCGTTGCTTTATCTTTAACTAAATCTGAAAACTTGGCAGACTTTATGGATGCGGTCTCCTTGATTTGCATCTGTATATGCGACAGCGTACGTTCTGCCTCCAGATTATTTCCAGCTTTTAACCACTTCAAGGCTCTGGAACAGCAAATTGCAACGTACTTTTGCTTTTAAAGAGAATATTTGTCTGTTTCATTTTTTTACCTAATCGCCTCGTGCATACGATTTTGACGCACCAGATAGAACGGCGACTCCGGCATGAAGATGAAAGTAATGAAATACAAAAGAACTAACGCTATGACAATCACGGGGAAGGCACGGAAAGACATTACGCCACCCAGGATGTAAGCCACTAGTATCCCGGTATTCACGGAAAATATCAGCATACTTGCCAACATGCCACGGATACTATCGCACGAAATTTCCGACACATAGTTTGGTACGACGAAGAACGTGACGGCGCCAGCAATGCCACTCAGAGTTCTCGACACATAGATGGACGTGTGCTCGGTAGCAAGCATGATCAGTATCCAGGCGATAATTATTGGCACGGCTAATACGTAGCCCAATCTCTTCCGACTAAACTTGTCTGGTACCACCGACGTTAGCACAGCCGTGATAGTGCCGCTTAGGCACAAAGTGCCAGTCAACCAGGAAACGTCATCATCTGTCATGGGCTCATTTCCCACGGGCGACGAAGGACTTTGCAATAGTTGCGCTGACGGTGACGCCCATCCGATTACGATTCCGTAAGACAACCCCAACTGATTTACTGTGCAAATACATATATATGGAATAAATAAGACTTTCAATAACTCAATAGAAACTAATAGTAATATATTAGACATATTTTCTCCTAATATATTTATAATACATTATAATCTGTATTAGATGTCACTTCGTAAATGTGATTAACATTACGCCGATAAGAATAATTTAATTCGTAGGGTAATTTAAATCCTTAGATCACACTTGCATCAGTTGCATCACTGTCTAAATATCAATTGCTTAAAAATATTGAGATCCGTTTTATCTTCGTATGTTCTGTTTATATAATTCTTCTATTTTTAAGAATTGTCATATCCATCAATGGAGGACTACTACGAAAAAAGTTTCTCTCCTTCGATTGAGGCACCGCAAGCGTTATATATCTCTTCTGCTCCTTGAGGAAGAGTCGAGTGAAGAGACCAGTTCTCTTTTTTCCAACTTACTGATTATCGTGGCAAGGAGCTGTCGCAACTTCCCTGACTCCTTCAATGGTTTTTCGCACTTCTCCATTGCACGTTTCTTTTTCAAACAAGATCGATAATTTCGCAATTATTTATCGACTTCGAGCCAAAAGTCGACTAGGAATGAATTTGTGGAGTAATGCATTGATACAAATAGAACGCTTGTTTGACACTCGACGAGCGTAATTCAATATGCTGCATACGAACTGTAATTCGATTTATAACGATCACTATTTACGAGGAAATTCTTGTCAAGAAGGGGCGTTCTTATCTAAACGTCATTCGTTAATGAAAACGCGTGAATAATAGGCACACATGGTACTCTGTGTACACAGCAAATATTCCACTTTATCGGATCCATCATCGACTTAAAGTAGAGTATTAAACTCTGATAGAATCAATACAATCTGGAAGCTCAGCCTAATAAATATTAAAAGACCCTAAATATGTCAAAGATACGTGTCTATATAAATTTTTATAAATTTTTGTTTTTTTCGTGCTATAACGTAGAATTATTTTATTATTTTATTGTTGGGATAAGATTTTACTATAATAATTAAATTCAAATAAAATTTTATTTATTTTTATTTATTATTTATTTTATTTTAATCCTTGCCTTATAGTTTAGGATGGTTTCCGGCCATTCTAACAATAAGCTGTATTCTTCATATTGTATGTATGTACACCTTATATACATAAATTTTAACACATTCATTTTAATTATATTATGTACCTATATTACACTTTTCATATCTTAGTTAGAAATTAACAAAATCAATATATTATTATCAGATATAAAATCTAACCAAATCAAACAAATATATGTTTAAGTGAAAAGCAATAATACTTCACATTATCAATCTTGTTAACTACCTATTGTATCTTTTAAGACTGTTATGTAAAACACGCTTGGAACTATTCCGAAAACTGTACTCAAATAATACCTTCTGTTACAATTTAACCATTTGAAAGGATTCCTCTTTCCTCTTTACTAGTTTCCTCTCTTTTCTTCTTCCTTTCTCGTCTTACCTATCATCTTCATTATTTCCAGTCCTTTACTCTCTTCCCCTATAAATTCGTTTATATGTATTCCGTTCTTTGTCTCTTTGCATTCCTTTAGTACTACTCTCCTCTGCAGCTTAGCATATTCTGCACCTCCAAACTTTATCTTAATTAGTCAATTGGATTATAATACCTAAAACTTTATCTTAATTAGTCAATTGGATTATAAACAGTTCGATCTTATTATGTATTTAAGATCGTCTTAAATTTGTGATTATATAGATAGTTTTTAAATTCATTCAGTCTCAATGAAATAACTTCTTGAGATCGTACTTCAGATTTACAAAAATGCGTTCCCTTAAATTTTAGATTCTATTTTTTTTTATCATACAATAGTACAGGGATGTTTTTTCATTATCCAGAAGGAACCGCGATCGAGGCTATTTTCGTCTTCAGAAATCAAACGAAGATAATTTAGCCGTGGTTGCTTCTGATTGCATGACGAAGAAATGTCTCAGGATATATAATTCTATTTTAATCATAGCATCTATTATGCATAATTTATACGAGCTATGTGGTTAAGATAGTAGACATTGAAATCGAATTGTCATAATTAAAAGTCTTTTTTTTTTAAGATATCATGAAAGAGATACCATTGTTGATTCATTATATATACTTAACCGGTATCACGACATGAAACTTTATTCTTTTGCACATATAAGAAATGGATTTGCTAGAGCAGAATACAGTTTCCTTTATATCTTGTGTCTTTTATTCTAAAATCATTGTGCAAGCGAGAATATACCGCAATGATTTACTGCCGTTGCATCTTGCTGAGAGAGACTTAATTTACCGCTACTATCCAACAATGCGATTAATTGATAAAATTATGACTAAAATTGATAAAATTATGACTCGCGACAAACTAATTTCGACACGGAACTGTGTGCCTATATTTGCGTTTGTTGCGTGATAACACATACGACGATTTTTTAACATTAAAGCGACGTAGATCGACTGGTAAGTATTTGAGATCCTCTCGTAATTTCTTCTAGTCGGGAACGTTTTTCCCAAGAATTCTTCCTTTTCTTATTTTTCTTATTTAAAATTCGCCGAGACACATTTCAATTCAAATCCTGTGCGTCGCATTCAATACGTACACGTGTCAGAGCCAATTGTAAAGAATTGGTCACCTAAGAAGATGTTTAAAGTTAAATTAGAGAATGGAATTTTGAGTCGTTGTTGCTGAACGTGATTGAAGAGTCACACGTTCGAAAAAAGTATTTTTAAATTCCGTTCTTCAATTTCGTTTCAAACAGTTGAATATCTGATTAACTATTATAATTTGATCATATATGTTTAAAATCGTCCTAAAGATATGGTCTCGAAAAACAGTACTGCAATTATCTCGCATTAATTAGGTGAAATTTTGACGCTACTTGAAATCGGATTTGAGACGATCTTAAATATAAAATTTTATATTTATATTTTATAATTATATTTTATGTTTAAAATATATCGTCTATCGAACCATAAATTGATTTTTAACTTAAAATCTCCTTTTTAATTTTACATCAAATTACAGAATTTCATCATATAACAAATTTGATCTTACACACTACCTAGACAACATATATGTCGAAAAGACGTTATAAAGATGTCTTTTAAACATACCCTAACAGCACAAATGTCGATATGTCAACTACAAGTCGACTTTGTTAAGTCAGGCCCCTTAGAGTCGACCGTAAATCGACTTTATTCAGACGTCTATAGACGTCTTTAAATGTCGACTTTAGGACATCTAGAAGTAGACATTTGTAAAATAGTAAAATGAATTCTTGATTGCTTTCAAACTAGTTTTAAATTCAACGTTTTTCATTTTTAATAAAAAGGTTTATAAGCAAATCTTTAGTACCCCTATGGGATCGCCATTATCACCAATAGTCGCAGATATGGTTATGCAGGATTTCGAAGAAACTGCTATTGGTCTATTACCTATTCATCTCAATTTTTATTATCGCTATGTTGATGATATTATTTTAGCAGCTCCTTCTGATAAAGTTGATGACATTTTGAATATTTTTAACTCATTACACACAAGACTTAAATTTACTATGGAAATTGGCAATGAAGGAAAGATTAGTTTTTTAGATACTTTGATTACAGTTAATGAAAATAGTTTGATATTTGACGCTTATCGTAAGGCTACTTTTTCAGGCAGATTCCTCAATTTTCACTCACATCATCCTTTATGTCATAAAAGAGGAGTAATTTATGGTATCGTTGACAAAATAATTCTATTATGCAGGGAATGGAAGTAACTCGTTACTTGTAACGAAGTTACAAACTTAAATTTACTATGGAAATTGGCAATGAAGGAAAGATTAGTTTTTTAGATACTTTGATTACAGTTAATGAAAATAGTTTGATATTTGACGCTTATCGTAAGGCTACTTTTTCAGGCAGATTCCTCAATTTTCACT
>NW_017278296.1:0-838 GCF_001594065.2 Cyphomyrmex costatus
ACCACGACGGCAACACAGAAAACAGGCTGTGTTCCAAAATGACTGCTTCTGCTAGTAGTGCTAGAGTTCCTCTAGTAAGAGTTAAGCCATCAACGGCGTCGCTCGCGATTGGTCAGAAGTTTCGACGCCATGTTTTGGGACCCTACGATTATGTTAGTGAGTTAACCTGTACGTGCACAACCAACACATACATAAAATTGTGTACATCTTTCAAACGCTTCAGCAGATTGAGCAGATTCCAAACGTCAAAGTAAATTAAAATTCACCAACAAAAACGTCTTCACAGACGGGAGTATATTAATTTCTCTCATATGTGTCAAATTTACCTATATACTGATGTGTAACTATTCTTTTATTTTATTTTATTTTATTCTGTTTCCTTATCACAAAATTATCATTATTTTCTTTGATTTATTATTAAAAAATACAGAGAATTGAATGTAACTTGGAATTTCTATATGAATACTAATATATAGTACATAAACTTAGAATTAGAAAATCATTTCGCTTCAAATCTGGAAATGCTGAACCTTACGCATAAATAAAGAAGATTCACTAAATAAGATTTACTAAATGGTGATAATTTGAAATCTGAAATCGCTTTGCGATGAATGTTTCATTGCAACTACTATAAGATTTTTGTTCAAACTAATAATTATTTACATAAAAAATTTATCACATATGCTATACTGAAGGCTTCAAAACAAAAAGAAAGATTTCGAATATAAACTCATTCTATGCAATGAAGTTTTTATTTTGAAATCTGCAATGTTTATGTGATATACTAATAAATTGTAAGATACCTGTTAAAATTAATAGATATTTACGTCAAATTATT
>NW_017278296.1:1033-22748 GCF_001594065.2 Cyphomyrmex costatus
AGTAGTGCTACACCATGCTACACTCTACAGTGTTAGTGCAAGTGCCGCTAGTGGCCACTTGGCCTCTCGCCATATCCACACAACTTGCATAACCGCATAAACGTATGCATAATGAAAATTATCCAATCACATTTTACGTGCATCTTTATAAGGGAAATGCGATTGGATAATTTTCTTTATGCAAGTTGTGTGGATATGGCGAGAAACACACACTTTTGCATAACGCATAAACCATATGCATAAAGAATTTGATTGGTCCATTGACTCATGTATAAGAAAATGGGCCAATGAAATTCCTTATGCACATGCTTTATGCGTTATGCAAAAGGTTTCTCTCTGCGTATAGCTTTAATCCAGCAAATGTATTATGCGCATCATGTGAGAAAAGATAGATTTTCACGAGCTGCTCAAACCGGTCGTTTCAGCGACAAAAAAGATCACATGATCAAAATTGACGAATATCAAGCGTCAATTTGGATCACATGATCCTTTTTGTCGCTGAAACAGCCAGTTTGAGCAGCTCGTGAAACTCTACCTAAACGGAACGTATCTCAAGTTTCCTTTAGAATAAGAGCCCCAACACACACTTTTGCATAATGCATAAAGCATGTGCATAAGGAATTTCATTGGCCCATTTTCTTATGCATGAATCAATGGACCAATCAAATTCTTTATGTATATGGTTTATGCGTTATGCAAAAGTGTGTGTTGGGGCTCTAATATGCAATTGATTAATTGTGTCATCATACGATCGGCGACTGATCTTCTTCCAATAGAGTGGATTTAACAATTTTTAATATTTTTGATGGATTCCGTTGCAATACAATTCAAAATATTATACTTCAGATCACATATTCAAATATATTCGAACGTAATTTATATAGCAAAGGACTTCAATCAGCAGCATGAACTAAACACGTCAGTTCGCTGCGCTGGCTTGTAATGGAATACACGTTTGTATTTCGCGCATAAAAAGTGGGGTAAATGTGATTGGTTAATTTTTCGTATCCCCCACCTTTTGTCACCATTATGCGCAATGACTCACCTTACGTATTTCCACCACCATTGTATACATACATATCAGTGCAAAGTGTAAATACGAATGGACTTGCAGTTTCAACCATTTTGGCTATACACGTTGCTGTTTATATGTTATTACAGACAAATACGAAAGTAGCAACAGATGTAAACAAGAAAAATAGAAAAAAGATAAAAAATTAACCTGAATGGGTCTAAAACTTTTCTTTTTTTATTTGATATTTTAATTAAGTTTTGTGGGAAGAGGAAATCAAATCTAAAACATAATCTGTGTTGTCCGATGAGTAAATGTTTGTCTAAAAATGTACTATTTTGACATCCATTAATTGTAATTCTTTTCAATTCGGGCAAATGGTAAGTGCTATTATTGTTATTATCAGCAATTTCTGCGCGTTTATTTATCGTTATCTTATCACTGGCTCTCCAAAACAATGATAACACATGTCGAGGAATATTTATATATATATCACATTGGATATCCATAAAAGGACAGATTGTCCATTCACTGTTTGTAATCTGGACCAATAATTTTTTGTAACAAGTCTTGCGTTTATTGTCACAAGATACTTTAACCTTGTATGCAAAAAAAAGCAATCCTAAAGAAAATCTATAGTTTTATTCACAATAATTATTATATACGACAGGTCTGTTATTCTTATCTGTTAGAATTTACTCTTGTCAACTTTCATTGGCTAGAAAGCTCCAATCAACTAGTTGTTGCACAATAGAAATTTTGAAATAATTTTTTAACATGAATTATGATCTTAAAACAATTCATTAATTTTCTCATGGACTTGACTTGTCTTTGCCTTAAAATTTTTATAACATCAATAGTTATAAAAGAAATGTCTTATATGATCGACATAATTAGTAATATTGCATAGTTTATATCACTTTTATTGATATGGATTAGTTTTAATATTTTTAACTGGATCTTTATTTTTTCTAATTTTTAGAAAAAGATGCATATAAATCGAAGCAAGATTAAAATTAAATTGACCTTGCCCATAGTTCCTTATTTAGGAACTATTCCATATATGTATATATACATATATATATATGTATATATATTACATTTATCATTAAATATTAGTTAAATAATTTATAGACTGAGTCCACGGTGAATCTGGATCTATTTACTGCTGCTAAACAACTAGCAGACAGTGAGATTGAACTGATAAAAGTGATTGAGAATTCTACCAAGTGTCAAAGAACTGCAACAAATATGCTTACAAATGCAAAGAAAACAAAGAAACCTGGAAAATCAAAAAATGTAAATATTATTTGTTAAACTTATAAAATATTAATCTAAATGAATATATGATATATTATATTAATTAGTGAGACAATATGTTTTTTTAATAAGCATTATATATTTCAACATATTTTAAAATTTATATAACATCTGTTGATATAATAGGCTCGTCCATCAGCTGCGCTATTGGCTGCCAAACAAGAGGCAGCAAAACGACAGCTATTATCAGATAAGAAATCCAACAACTTTGTACCGGACATATATCAGAAAGCAATTGATTCATATAAAATGATACGAAAGCAGACTGGTCTTGTATTTGATCGAAGCATGGCTGAGCATGAGTGCATCTGGGATCCAAATTATCCCGAGTGCCCGGCCAGATTTACACAAGTTTTGCAAAGGTGTGAGGAGCTAGACCTGGTGCAAAGGTGTAAACTCATTGAACCGAGACTTGCCACGGAGAATGAACTTCTGACTAAGCACAGTCAGAAACAGATTAATATTTTGAAGTCAACGGATGGTTCTACGGATTCTGAACATTTGGAGTTGCTATCGTCCAAGTACGATTGCGTCTATATCCATCCGGTATGTAAAAAAAAATACCACGATTTTTTTAGAAGGCCAAACTAATAAAAATAATAATCAAGCTTATTTGTTAAATACTATTTTTTAAGTATGTTTAAAAAATTAAGATTTATTTTATATATTTTTACAGTCTACATATAGATTATCTTTATTAGCCGTGGGTTCAACGATTAATTTAGTAGAAAGTGTTTGTAAAAGCGAGATACAGAATGGCATGGCTATTATCAGGTAAATTCTAATAAATTTTGATTCTCACAAAGTATAAATGTATTAATATTTAATTTAATTAATTTTATCTTTAGTGGTGTATTTTTCTTTAATTAAAAATTACGTTTTGAATTAGTTAAAAATTGTTGACTTACATTAATATAATTATATAATAATATTTAGTGATTAACTAATGAATAATATTTTTCCAGACCACCTGGTCATCATGCAATGAAATCGGAATACTGCGGTTACTGCTTCTTCAACAATGTAGCTGTGGCAGCAGAAAAAGCTCTGAGTTCTGGTTTGGCAAATAGGATTTTAATTGTAGATTGGGACGTTCATCATGGACAAGCAACGCAACAAATGTTTTATAATGATCCACGGTACACTTTCTTTTTAAAAAAATTATTAATTAAAAAAAATTGTTTTATGTTATTTTTTAAAACATTCCATTTTTGTTCGTTCTATCAAGTAATTAATAATTATTTTAAAATTTTTGAACAGTGTGGTTTATTTTTCAATACACCGTTATGAACATGGCGAATTTTGGCCCAATTTAAGAGAATCCGATTTTCATTATATTGGGAAGGAACTCGGAGAAGGTTATAACTTCAATGTACCTTTAAATAAAACCGGCATGACTAATGCTGATTACATCGCCATCTTCCAGCAAATTTTATTGCCAATGGCTTACGAAGTATGTGACAGATAGCCTTTACTTTATTATATATAGTATATAATATAAAATGATTTAATTTTTTAACTTAATCTTTTAATGGAAGTATTAATATTATAGTTTCAACCGGATTTGATAATAGTATCAGCGGGTTACGATGCAGCTCTGGGTTGTCCAGAGGTAAATTTGAATATATTTTTATTACTACTATTCTTTTTTTTTTATTTTTTTGTCTAGTTTTGCCCAGACTTCGTCCTTGTTTCTGCTGGTTTTGATTCCGCACTGGGCGATGAAAAGGTTATAATAATATTTATTATATTGTGTTATTGATATGCATGCTAAAATTGTATTTGTTTTTCATATTAATAGCATTTTTATTTAATATTAATTAAATTTAATAAACATTGTAAAATTGAAAATAATAGAAATTGTATATAAATCAAGTATTCTATCTTCTTTATACGTATATATATTGTATATGTATATAAATTTTTACAATTTAATTAATTTATAATAATATACAAAGAAAAGTAATAAAATACAGAGAACAAGAGGAAGTGTAATAATAATGTATATAATATTTTTATATTACTATTTTATAATGCATATATATGTATTAATTGTATTTCACAGGGTGAAATGTTAATAACTCCAGCATGTTATTCACATTTACTATCGTCATTATTAAGTTTGGCAAATGGAAAAGTTGCTGTAGTTTTAGAGGTAAAAGAATATGTTTACAAATATATATAGTTATATTTTTATTTATGTATTAATTAAATGTGTTGAACGCAATGTTATAATATATATAGGGTGGTTATTGTCTGAAATCATTAGCAGAAAGTGCAGCATTGACTTTAAGAACGTTATTAGGAGATCCCTGTCCGATTTTGCAAACACTTGATTTACCATCATTAAGGTAAATCTATTGTATTATTTTTATCGCGACATTTTTTAAGAATATCTTTTCTTTCATTCTACTTTATGAAATCTTTTATTGTTCCTAGTATACGTGATACTATCCTAAATGTAATCTACGCACATAAACCATACTGGAAATGTTATCAATATCAAGAAACACACAGCATAAATAGTGTAACACATAATAAAGAGGAAATTACTAATCAACATGTAATTATGGTTACATACAAGTAAGAACTATTCAATTTATTTATATAATTTATTTATATAACTATTATATATATGATTGAGTAATATAATAAAAAAGTTTCTGTTACATATACTTATTATATACAATATTTTTCGAAACAAATTTCGTTTTTTGAGACATTTAAAAAAAACTGAATTCTGAACACACACACACACACCACAAATTATACATTATTCCATAATCATATTAATTATATTAATTTTTTCATAGCTGTTATAATTATTTAAATCGTATTAATGTTATTAACGTATTTATAAATTGCTTGTTTGTGTGTTCTTTTTTTACCTATTTCAGAGGCAGTGAAGTTAAATTAGACAAGTATGACACTCGAAATTGTTATCCTGTACAAAGCAAAGAAATATTGGAGGTCGTAGAGAAAAAATTGAATGAATTAATACAATGTAGGTATTAAAAAAATTGCTTTATTTGCAGAAAATTATATAAGAATATTTAAAAAGATTGCAATATATGTTTTATTTGCTACTTGTTGCATATGACAGTGTAAGTTTCTTTGTCAATTTTTTTTATTTCAAACATTTTATTTTGTTATTAAATTTTATTGTAATATTTATTGAATATTTTTTTCCATTAAAGTAAGAATTATTTTTATAATTTCATTAAAAACAAGAATATTTTTAAAATTGGTATTGAATGGATTATTCAATAAAGATTTTTAGTAGTGTGGAAAAAATAATATATGATTATTTTAAAGTTATTTATATAAAAAGTATTTGAAAAGTTGGATATTGTTTTACTATTATAATAAATTTAATTAATTATTTTTGCAGTAACAAACTTACATAAAGCACCTCAGAAAGTATGTATTGTCTATGATGAAAAGATGCAAAAGCATTGCAACATTTCTGACAATTCTCATCCAGAGAAACCAAATCGCATTTCCAGCATTTATAAGAATCATGAAGAACATGGCTTGTTACAGCGATGCCATTTATTACAAGTACGACGATACACATATTTGATTAAATAAGAATTTCATTTTATCTGGTAATCTTTTAGATTATTTAAGTTATACTATCTATTTTTTAAATTTTGATTTAATAAAACATATTTATAGAAAATTAATTGAATAGAAAATTCTAACTATATACAAGTTGTTCGAGAAGTTATAAAAAATTCTATCGCATAGGGATAGAATGGACTAAACTGAGAAGAAAAATCCTCTACTATTTTACAATTTTCACAATAGTTAACGAGATATTAATTTATAAAAATATCCAAATTTTTTTGCCCAGCCCAAATGCAAGCGCGCGGCTGGATACGATTACCCAGCGAGGCGTGCCAAGCGCTTGCATTGGGTGGTGGGCTGGGCGAAAAAATTTGGATATTTTTATAAATTAATATCTCGATAACTATTGCGAAAATTGTAAAATGGTAGAGGACTTTTCTTCTCAGTTTAGTCCATTCTATCCCTATGCGACAGAATTTTTAATTACTTTTCAAACACCCTGTGTATATAAATAAAAATTATAATATAAGAAAAAAATAGAATACAATTTTTTTATTTTTTTGTGTAACGAAGGGAAGAAGTGCAACGATAGAAGAATTATCCTTGGTTCATTCAATAGACCATATTGATGACATCAAAAGAACATCGACCTTAAAATTCAAGGAATTGCAAAAGCAAGCCTCAGATTACAATTCTGTTTATCTTCATTCTGAAACATGGTCGAGTGCTTGCATATCTGCTGGCTCTCTTTTACAAGTAGTGGACGCTGTTTTGAATGGGGAGTGCCAATCCGGAGTAGCCATCGTAAGGCCGCCTGGTCACCATGCTGAAAAAGATATTGCATGTGGTTTTTGCATATTTAATAATATTGCTGTAGCTGCAATGTATGCTGTACAATTTCACCATGTAAAGAGGTATACTAAATAAAATAATATAGCTTTTTAAATAGTGATAAAAATAAATTAGATTCGAAAAATATAATGTAAATTTATTACAGGGTGCTGATAGTAGATTGGGATGTGCATCATGGAAATGGAACGCAATCTATTTTCGAAGAAGATCCAAAAATCCTTTATATCTCCGTTCATCGTTACGATAATGGCAGCTTCTTTCCAAATTCTAAGCTCGCTAATTATACGAGTACTGGCTTAAACGCGGGCGAAGGATTCAATGTAAACATACCGTGGAACAAAGTAAGCAATAGATACTTATATTTATTTTAGAAAAACACATTTTATGATTTTACAGTTTATATTTTACAATTATTGCAATAGTTAATAATAGTACGCAGAAGTTTGCAGTTTGATGCAGTATAAATTATTTACTCTACAAATTATTATGAAAATTATTGATTACATTTATTACATTTAACAGAAAGGAATGGGAGATGCTGAATACATAGCAGCTTTCCAGCAAGTTGTGATGCCCATCGCTTATCAATTTAATCCAGAACTAGTCTTGATTTCGGCCGGATTTGATGCTTGCATTGGCGATACACTTGGAGGTAAATCTATTTTAGCATATATAAAAATTAATTATTATTTGTATTTATCTCAGATATTTAAAAAATACAAAAATACAAAAGTCTTATATATACACGGAAAATTTGTTATTAAAAATTCTTTTAAAAGGAAAGAAAAAGTTGTCAAGTAAAAGATATAAATAAGAGAATAATATGTACAAAAAAATTATAAATGTCTAGTATCTTTTGGTCTGTTATAATAATGCAATTGTCTATATCTCGAAAACTGAGTCGAATTGACTTATAATGTAAATAAAGTAATATATAAATTCACATACAACTGTATAGAAGCACCCGAGATCCAACTTGATCATTACAGCATGTTCTCATTCTTTAGTTTAAATACTCATGGTCTTATAAGATTTGATTATGTAAATAAACTTTTTTTTATTTAGAAGGATCTCTAGAATATATTATAAAAATTTGTGGGTTTTTTTTTTAAAGAACATCATGTATACAATATAAATTATATAAAATGTATTAGTATAAAAAGATTTGTATATATTATATTTAATAGTAAAGAAAATTCCTAATAATCATTTTTTATTTTTATCAGGTTGTCTCGTAAGTCCAGAACTCTACGGCCATTTGACCCATTGGTTGTCATCTCTGGCCAATGGTCGTATAATCCTAAGTCTCGAAGGAGGTTACAACATCAACTCTATCTCTCACGCGATGACCATGTGTACAAAGGCACTCTTGGGAGATCCTTTACCAATGCTGGATCCTGATCTCATTCCTTGCACTAGCGCGATCAATTCCATCAATAACGTACTGAAGATTCACAAGAAGTTCTGGCCTAACCTACAGTATGGAATGTCTTTACCAAAAGAGAAACTACTTCCCAAATTTAAGACAAAACCTAACAAACGTGAAGAGCAAAGAAAAAATGCGGATAAATTGAAACAAATGGAACCAAAGATCGCCTTAGAGGGAATTGAGAGCGAAAAATTAGATTTGAACCTGGCGATTGATAAGAATTGTTTAAATCTAGTGACAGACGAGGAAATTTCGAAGTTAACGTGCGAAGTGGAGAATATTAAAATAAAAAATTTCGAGTTACATGCAATGAAAAGCGAAGCGGTCGAAGCGAAAAGAAATCCTGAATTGAAACCAAGCGAAGCAAAAAATTTGAATGGTACATACATACTGATTTTATTTTAATTAATTTTAATTGAAGTAGATAATTATTGTGTTTTAACTGAGAAATATAATTGATTAGCAATTTCACAAAGTGTACAAAAATGCGTGAACGAGACGCAGCAATCAAGAGGCAGCCAGCAAGGCAATTCTGACATACGTGAGGATCGCGATGATGAAGGCGCAGCATCTTCACAATCTGAGACACGACCCTTAACTCTTTCGGAATATCTCTCTGACAATCTGCAGGTGAAACTTTTATTATCATGATATATATTTTTTTATTTGTAATTTCTTTGAGATTATTGATGAAATAATAATAAATAATTGATTATTGTTATAAGTGTAAGTGTATACTTATTTTAAAATGAAGAATATAAATAAAACAAACAGGTATTACGTGTTTTTTTTGCTGTGTAGGCTCTGACAGCAGGAGAAATGTTTGCAATCGTGCCTCTGCAAGATTGTCCACATCTGTACACAGTCAACGAGGTTCCTCCAGGTGGAATTGACGTAACTACACCGTGTGTCGAATGTGCCAGTATTGAAGAGAATTGGATTTGCTTGCAGTGCTATACTGTGCATTGCGCCCGTAATATTAATCAGCATGCGATGCAGCATGCAGAGGAGTTTGAGCATCCCATCACGCTCAGTTTCAGCGATATTTCTGTCTGGTGCTATGGTTGCGAAGCCTATGTCGATAATCCTGTGAGTTTTTCTTTAATATTAAAAGTTTTTCTTTAATAAGATAATTAACTTTTACAACAATCTAAATAATACTTTTTTATATTAAATTTGATCTGTTTTTAACAGTCTTTATACATATTGCATTTTTAGCGATTATATGCGGCAAGAAACGCAGCCCACCAAAGCAAGTTCAATGAAGAACTTCCCTGGACTTATAGCGAAAGTGCATGAACACACCTTAAGTAATTAAAAAATATATATTTTAAATAATATAATAAAAAATATATATCTCAGGTTGGTTTTTTAAGCTTGATGCACGATGAGATAAAAAAGATGGCTAATAAATAACTGGTCTAAAAATATGAATATATGTCATAAAACATAATATCGCAATGTAATTAAAGTCCGTATATAAATAGCTGCTATATTAATTTTACTTTCATAATTTTGAATATATTAAAAACGTGAGAATATTAATTTTAATAATTTTCGATTTTGGTTAGAATGCTGATTAGAATTTTTTTAGTGTAATACGTGTATTATATAAAGATGAACGGTAATGTTTTCATAAATTAAAAATTGATATGTTGAAAAGAGAGAAAAAAGATATTAATCAGGGATAATATCAAGGACTGCTCGAGAAAATAATCAAATTATAAAAACGTTAATAATGTACTGAAATAATTTATTATTAATGCCTCATTAGAAATTATAATTGTATTAAACTAAAAATACCTCGTATTAATTGAATTGTAGAATTATATATAGTGTCCCGACATAAATTCAGCGCCTCAATAAATAAATAATTTCTGAGAATTTGAAAAATTTTTGTTTCTTTCATAAATAGTTTCAATTATTTGATTCATAAAATATGCAATATTTCGCTGAAAAATTTTCGGTACACTATGTATATTATATTTTTTATATAAATATATATATAGATATATTTCGCTCTTCGAGAAAACGATCTCGGACTAATAATAAATCTATTAAAGTCATTTACGAGAAAGAATATAGAATAATAATATAATAATAATAAGAGGCTAAGCATCATACAAATCGTTACATCAGAGAAAGTTAAATTTATATATATTTTTATTTTATTTTATTTTTTAATATTATGGCGAATTCGATTGGAATGCACCAGTGCAGGGTGATTGCACCAGTTCATCTTTTTTCCTTTTCCCTTCTCCTAAAGAGAAAAGGAAAACAAATGAACTCAGGTGCACTCAGTGCGCACTAGTGCATCCAATCGAATTCGCCATTAGAAAATACTCATTCCATTTTCAGTTGATTTTCAGAAAAGAGAGAGGAAGAAAATAAAACAAAGAAGTTTTGTTTTATTTTTTATATTTTATTTATATGTACCTTCAATTTTATTTTAGATGCTTCGATGCATTACAGCAATGATTGGTTTTTCTGTAAGAGATCTTACAGGATCACAGAGATGCTCTTAAGTATATTATATCGAGATTTTATTAAATTAACCTTATCTTCTCTTGATACATAGTATAAACTTTCAACAAAAAAAATGGAACAAAACAAGTAAAAATAATTTTCAGTTATTAGTTGATATTTAATATCACTTCTTAATTACGCCCTATTAATTTTTTTATAAGATCTTATAATCTATATAATTTATACAGAAATGTGTGGAAAATTATTCCCATCATTTTCTATCCATTCTCACATACGAATACAAATTGCTTTGCCTTAGGAAAGTTCTTCCTTCTGTGTATAACATTGTTCTCTGTGTATTTGCTGCAATAAAATACTGCTAATTTTCTGAATTTTTCTTCTGTTAAAGAATCTGTACTAATAATTAAAAATAAAAATGTAAAATTTTGTATTCATATCTGTTGTTAATTAAAATCCTCTATATTATTATTCTTTTATATCAGAAGACACGGTAGTGTCGCTGCTCTTGCTTGACGCCGAAACACTACTGTGTTTCCTAAATAAAATGAATTTTTGACTTATTTTAGAATCTTGTTCAACAATTACAGACATAATGTTCTCTCTTCAGATGTTTTATCTGAGCGATGATGAATCAGTTATGTATTTGACGCTCTAGTGTAAGCATGTCACATTAAGAAATTGTTAATTAACTAATGTTAATTAACGAATTCAGTTTGTAATGATACCTAATGATACTAAATCTTCTTTCATTTATTGATTTATTCCAAAGTTTCATGCGTGTAATTAAAAAATGTAATTAAAGACGATCTTACATTGAGTTCGCAAGAATTTCGCAAATTAATTATTTCGGACGTTTCGGCTCCGTTCGGGTCATCATCAGCGACATCAAACAATGAATGCAGGCATTATTCACATCAGTAAGGTCCGAATGAGCAGCCACAAGAGCCTCTTTAATTCGATATTTTGAGAAGTTTCAATATTAATTAATTGTTTAGTTAAATGTCACTGAAGGTTGAAACACAGAAATGAAATTAATAAATTATAAAATAAAAATTAAAAAATTAAAAATATAAAATTAACCAAATTCTCATCAGCTGCACACTCTGAACTTACATAACGCAAGGGGAGAAAATTATTCTTGATAAAACTAACGAACTTGTCAAGAGATATTGTTGGAATGATGTGAAAGATATAAACACTATAGGTGAGATACACGTCAAGAAATAAAACTTATTATCTATACAGAGTACATGAATGTCATAAGTTACAATAATTAATACGTTAAAAATGGCGAATAAGAGTCAACTTACAATTTTAAAATCTAAATCTGATAATTTATTCTAATATTCTATATTGCGAAGAATATCACGTAATTTTTTGGCGTTTTGTCCCGGCTTCCACTACTGGACTCATCAGTAAGGTATTGTAATGGAAGCCTACCTTAGACGCCGGTGTAAGTTATTAAATCGAGATTCTATATAAAGAGATATACGCGTGTCTCAGCACTTGCGAGAATTTGCGAATATCGATAGACCTCTGATGGCGGGTCGACGTAGTAATATTCTTCGCAATATTTATCCAAAGTAAGAAATAACGTTCTATTAATATATGTAGTCCCCCCAAATTGCGCGCCGAACAATTGTCGGTCTTGCAACGCAAATCTAATAATCTGATTTTTAAATGTCCCCTCTTCTTAATTATTGCGCGCCGAAAGATTTTCGGTCTTGCAACGCAACTCTAATAATCTGAAATATCCCCCCCTCCTAAATATTTAAAATTGTAATTTGACTCTTATTCTCCATTTTTAACATATTAATTATTGTTATATAAAAGAGTCCTTTAATTCTTCAATTATTTGTTTTCATAAGTTACAATTAGTCAAAATGGTGTTATGATATAGAAAGTAGAATTTAAAATATGTTTTAATATGATTATTCAATCGAGATAGAATTTACAAATTAATTGTTTTGCAAAACATTTTAACAGATTCCGGAAGATTTAGATCTTTAATTCAATGTACATAAAATCTGATTAAAAAAACAATAGAATTAAACACCTATATTTATATTTGTTGAATCAACTTTATTCAATATAACTGCCAATTATGTTCAAATAGGTATTACACGATAGGGGAGACTGGGATATATAAAAATAGTTCGACGTTGAAAGCGTCAGTGGATCAATCGCACGCTTAAGGCGACGTCCAAAGGCGATTCACAAGTTTTACATTTCCAGTCAAGCGTGTTGTATGGGTTATTCATACTGTTCCTCTTTTTATTAGCCTTTTTTTTTAATTTATTCATTTGTTAATTAATTTTGTGTCGATTCGGGCACTAAGTATTCAATTTTTAGCAACATTAATCTAAACTGTTTAACATACTTATAAATATCTTTTGCAGTTTCGACGATACTGCTAAAAATGCTATCGTGCCTTAAATTTAATAAATGTTCTAGCCCGTCGAGCGAATGCAGTGACGGTAATTTCTCCACAGAGACGTGAGGATAAAAAGTCTTAACTACACGAAACCTGAACAAGTGTGAATTATTGCTCGATAATTTCTCGAATTCATTTATCGCAGATGCTGGTAATGCATAATACAATCTATAGGGAATCTTCTTAATAGTAAACTTCTCTTCGCAATCTCTGATCCTCTTAGTGATGCTATCAAATACCCACGGCAGAGGCTTGGAGCCTTGCTCGTATAAGTGAAAGTCCTGCGTTAGTTTGTACTTGTGATTACTGCTACTGCGATAAATCCTACGAGTATTTCGCAGCTGTAGTAACGCTGTGGGCAGCGAATAACTATACGATGTGTACAAGTGCACGTGAGTAAGATGCGGTTTAGTCTTCAACTCTGTTGTAACGTAAGACACGAGCGGTAGAATTCCGCCCTGATGCGCAAAAGCATAGAAGAGAGCCAGCAATAGATTGCTAACATACCAGAGCATCATCTTCCTGGACTTATGCTTCGTCGGTTTGACAGGACTAGAAGACTCGCCATTTGCATATTTTTGAACGATGTCCAGACTGGGGACTTGACTTAGCTCGGGCGCGTAAAGAAATACCAGTGGAAACAGCACCGGAATTATGAAGCGAGGTTCTTGATGAGGAAAGAGAGATAGCAAGGCGACTGGAACGATGAACGTGAATGTCATCAGGCTTACAATACTCTGCAGGCGTGGTAGATGCAACCATTGTGCCTTTAGTCCGCTAGAAATAAATATTATTGTCAATTAATTGTTTAGTATCAACTGTTTCAATATATATAGTTCTTTTAAACAACATCCTCTAAAACTTATTTCTTTTCAATTAAAAAAAATGTTTCAGATAAAAATTGTATGGCTTGAAAAGAGACAAATAATGGTAAAATTAATTTTAAAAAAAAATCAATTTATGATCATACGAAGATCATGGCTATTTTTAAAATAGAATTATATAATTCATTTTACATGACTTCTTAATTATTCGCATATATATTGTTTAAAATAAAACTCTGTACACGACTCACCTGTGTATCATTTTCACGAATGTCAGCAATCCAATAATCCCTAGAACGTTAAACAGGAGCGGAATGTTCACTAGAAGATGCAGGAAACGAGGATGCAATCCATGCGACTCCAAATTCTTCGTATTCGCATTATATCTGAGAAAATTAACCGGTGTCACCACAAAGTTGTTAATTCCGACCTCCAATTGACCTATCTCTGCCATCGTTAAATATCCAAAGTAAAAACTGTCGACTAGAATAAAAAACAACGCAGCCGGTAATCCACAAAAAACAAAGACGATCATTCTAAGGTGGAAGTCTTTGAAGTTGACGCTTTTCGAGTTCAATCCTCTTTGCAGCCAGAAGAAGGTGGGAACAAAGGCAAATGCGATAAAAGTCGGCCTGTTGAATATCCCTATCACCGTTAATGTGGCCACCACAAAACAGTCATTAAGGGAATGCGAGGGTAGCGATGCTTTGAGCTTGTAGTACTTGACTCGCTCTACGGCAGTCGCTGCTTCATTGTATTTCATGGAGAGGTAATCACTCTGCAATACCACCTGACACAAAACAATAAGATTTCAGTTAAAACAATATGAGATGCAAAAAATGACTGAACATTGTGTGAGATCTCTTTATTATACAGATGAAGAAGAACACTTCGCAATAATATTAGGAAATTAGGTAACATAAATTAGTTTTTCTACGTATAATGTAATATAATGTTATATAAGTATAGTGCAAAGTATAATGTTCTCACGTATAATGTAGCTTATTTATGGTGAATAAAAAATGTTATAAATACGAGGTTCAATAATAAATAGTTTTTTAGCTATAGTGTATCAAAGGTAGAAATGGGAAGTGTCACTTTTTTTCCATTTTTTATAATAAATATGACGTTGCAATTTTTTTTATAATTAAACACTAAAATTGTGCTAAAATGGGGGAAGTCGACTTTTCTAATCTTAATATAACTTTAGCTCTTTTAATTATAAAAAATTATTATCAAATTGTTTATTATAAAAAGTAATACTTTCCAATTCTGATTCAAAAGTGCTTTGTAAGAACAAGTTTTACATTCCTTTAGATATACATTAATAGCTCAAAAAGTATCCATTACTGAATCTTGTGTCTTTTGTTCACCACAATATAAACTATACTACATAAATATGAAAATTCAGTCTACCAAAATCCAACTTTCTATACACACAAATTAACAAATTCTTTATTTTAAAAACTAAATTTCTCAAGTCTTTATAAATTTCATTTTATGAATTTTATCAATTTTTTTTTATGTTACTTAACCTTTGAAGAAATTAAACGTACCTTCTCTGAATATGCCATGCAACGGGAAACAAAGTACAACAGTGCAGCTGTCAGTACCAATTCAATCGAGTTGGACAGTGTGCGGGTGGCATAGGTCAGCATGACATAAGAGCTAGCATACGTGACAAGCCTGACTTTATAATTCTGTCCATACATGAAACAGATCTTGTACAGAAAATAATCTGACAGAAAAGATAATGCACACATAAAAAGCCGAGGGAAGAGCACGAAGAAGTATGGTCTCCTCAAGGATACTCCAAAGAAGTAAAATGTATATGGAGACAATCTGTTGAGAATCGCATAAGGTAAACCAACGATAATTTGAGGAATGAACATAGAACGTATGGGAAAGGTGGTGTTGAACTCCCATGGCTTGTAGACATCAATATCAAAGTGGTCTCCTATAAGAAGTGAATAAATAACTATATTAAATGTACAATGTAATACAAATGCTGACACAGCAGGATGGTGACATACCGGAGATAACTTCAATGGATTGAAAGAACTCATCGGGATGAATGTAGCCTGTCTGTGAAATAAAAGTAAGAACTATTCTCAATGCTGCTAAAATCCAATAGAGTCCGATCCTACGCTGTACAGGTGCTTCAGTTTGGTAATCGTCGATGGATCTGCGATATTCATTTTTATGCTGAATAGAAAAATTTTACATGTGAATATAAATATATAAAATTATAAAGGTTTATTTATAAAAAATGCAAAGTCTTCTTATATTAAAATTAAAATTTAAATAAGATATTCATAATTCTTTTTCTAATTAAGGTTTCTCTTATTTTCCAGATTTATTATACAACTTTCATTAAGTCATCATGCACTTTGAGACAAAAATTGTACAAACATTAATATTCAAATGTGAACTTACTTTCAATGACATGTTTTTTTGGAAGAATTAGTTCATCATAACTTAACTCTCAATAACCGTTTTTGGACATTTATTCAAAAACAGAAAAAATTATAAAGTCATGAATTACAGCGAGTCTTTTCTATTTTACTACGATCGAAATACATAGAAAGTTGCATTGTAATTGCGATATTCTTTATCAGAAGCATTGTTTGCCAGATTGATTGACAAACAATATGAAGTTTGTAGTTCGGAATCTTCTTGTTCCTGTTTGGATTTCCGACCCAAAGTAGAGGGTCACATGCGAAAATATGAATCCGTGTCTTTCGTAATTAACCTCTTCGAGAAGCAGAGGCTTCACAAATTAAAACTATAGATTACATGGCGTGTACAAAACTCGAAATTTCGGAAACCACTTCTCCTTCTTTAATTAATGACTCCCTCCTCCTAAAAAAGTAATATAGGAAGTCGATACGGCCAAATCACGTCTAAAATAGATTACGTCTTTGTTTTTGGGTACATACAAAAACAAGTAAAGCCCTAAACACAAATGCGAGGGAATAGCAATAGCGATAAGTTCCAACTTATCAGAAATCGAATACACCGGAATACGCATTTTTGATAGGTTGAAACTTATCGCTATCGCTATTACCTCGCATTGTGTTTAGGGCTTAATAGTTATTGCTGGAAATGCTGGTCACACTGCATCCGATTTTCGTCGTACGACGATATATACTGTGACGATATGATATCCAATAGGAGAGCTGGTTTTCTAGATAGCTAAACATACTCGATCATTCGGCAAGCGTGCATCGCAGAGTCATACCTATAGCCACTTTGTCGTTTTGAACTCGCCCAATATTTTCATACGATGGTGCTTGTCGTATATATCTAGAAAATAAGCTCTCCTATTGGATATCGTACTGTATACGTCGGATGTCGTACGCAGTAGGTCTGTTCTTTATTGCTGAACTTCAGTTTATCTTTTTTCTTTTTCCCTTCTTCTGGAGAGAAAAGGAAGAAAGATGAACTAGTTCAAAAGTTCAGCAATAAAGAACAGACCTCTTGTCTCTAGGTGCCTTGCAGTGCAGCCAGACAAAACGGAGTTTATTGATTTGGAAGGTGCACGTCACAACAATGGCCGACAATGGACGCTGTGACTTGTGAACGATTCGTCCGCAAGCGATTGTTTATCGTCGCCTCGTTGTCGAAAATTTTTTAACATCGTTAATTCATGCTGCTGCAAAGTCGGGAATCGTGCGTGTCGGTGCTGTGATCGCGTCGGATAATCTCGAGCGTGCTTTGGTGTGAAGTGTGTCAGTGAAGGGACAAAGGGTGTCACGTAAGTGTGTGCCGAGCCCTCGGGAGGACTCGTCAGAAAAAAAAGAAACGAAAAAATATTGCGAGGACTTTCGAGGAAAGAGAGAGAGAGAGAGAGAGAGAAAGAGAGCACTAACGACAAGAATTCTGTATTTAGTGGTTTTAAACAGCTTTGCGACGAACTTTTCTAGATAATTAAAAATTTTTTAAAAAAGCGCAAAAAAGAAAGAAAAGAGAGGAGTAAGACCTAGTAAACAGTCTCCCGACGGACTTTTGACGTGTTTGACGCGTAAAGTAAAACGGTTGTCATGCTGTAAAATCTGTCCATAAGTAAACGTCTACTTGCTGAATGAAGGAGTGTGCATAGAGGATAAATAAGAGACGAGGCGATCCGGATTAAAAAAAAGTTCCTCCATGCTTTCAGAGACTTTGTAGAACCGGCGTCCTTTGTGCCAGCTTGCTCTGTGTTACTACAAAAAAAAAAAAATGTTATCATAATCTCAAGGACTGTTTATAAAAAAAAGTCGTAGTTTATATTCCATCCAGATTCTCGGCCGAGCTCTTCGAAATCGTGCCCGAGTCCGGCCATGTGTCCCTATCGATTTGTGTTAGGCGTAGCCGCTTTAAGAGAGAGTATTCGGGACAGTGTGGACTTTCCGCTCGATTCGGAATCCCTGAACTATCCTCGCTGTACACTATATAGTCCCTTGCTACCGCATTATTGTCGTAAGATGTACGAGAAACGTTACGATACATCGTTCCTCAAGAGTTGCAGCCCCTGCGTGGTTCAGTGACATAATAACAAAGTCTCCCTTCTATACGTTGCAGGACGCCTGGACCAGCGACAGCTGGTATTGGTCCGAACAGTTGACCATGGACAGCAACACAGAAGGTGACAACCTAAATCTCAGCTCTGGCGAGAACGACAATGGTGACGAACTTAGGATTGCTGCAGACGAGACATATGACACTCGCAGTGAGGTTTCCTCCAGTAGCTCTAATTCTGATAGCTCTAGTACCCATCCCACCATCAGCTCGGTCTCGAGCAAGTCCTCGCGTGGTGACAATAAGCGCAGCAAGAGGAACAGGAGCAAACGAGACAGATCTAGGGACTCCAAGTCATCCAGTCCCGAGCCAAAGCGGGCCAGGTCCAAGGAAAGCAAGGGTACTACCAAGAACTATGACTACACTACCAAGTTGAATTATTTGTTTAGAGACGCAAGGTTTGATGAGTTGATATATTTTTAATGGATTATCTAGATTAGTACATAAATATTTCTGAGTCTATTTTCTTAGATTTTTCATCATCAAGTCTAATAATGCAGAGAATGTAACACTGTCTAAAGCCAAGGGAGTATGGAGCACACTGCCACAAAATGAAGCAAATCTTAATCAAGCCTATAGAGAATCACGAAATGTTTTGCTGGTATTTTCTGTAAAGGAATCAGGGAAGTTTGCTGGCTTTGCAAGACTTAGTACAGAATCGAGACGAGATGCTGGTCCAGTCTCTTGGGTATGCAAGATAAAATATAACAACATAGTTATTGATTTCAATATTTGATTATATTTTTGTTAATCACATAGGTCTTAAGACAGAGAAAACAAAGTCATGGAATGTATTTCAGGTTTTACCTCCTGGATTGTCAGCTAAGGCTTTAGGTGGCGTATTCAAAGTTGACTGGATCTGCAGGAAGGAATTGCCTTTTACATCTACGTTACACTTGTATAATCCTTGGAATGATGGTAAACAAGTCAAAATAGGTCGAGATGGCCAGGAAATTGAGCCCAGAGTTGCTGAAGAATTATGCAGATTATTTCCAGAAGACGAAGGTATCTGTTTTTTGTATACAAACATTTTACATCTTAATAAATAATATTAAAATATGAGTATTTATGAAATATCTTATTTTATGTGTGCGTTTATAAATTATATATTTTTCATGTATCTAGATCATTTTGTATTAATAAATCATGTAGCATATAAATATTATTCGTGTTTAAGGAATCGAAATGACGCCTATCTTGCGAAAATCCAAGGAAGCAGGGAAACATGTTGTAAAATCATCACGTTATCGCGACAAAAAACCTATAGGCAGTTTTAGATTTTTACGAAGAGGCGGACGAGGGCGCAAATTATTCTTGACCTCGAGATCACGTTTAGCATCACTAGCCAGATCTCAAGATGTTATAGGAAATCATAGGAGTTCTAGGGATCATTCTTATCGATATACGCCTTGGTTCAATCGAGGCGATTCATCTTACACAAAGTATGATTATTTAATATCGATCATACATGGTATTTAAGATTACATAATACATACATAAGTTTTTTAAATTTTATATTGTAATGTATGATATATACATTAACGCTGCAAAATTATTTAAATTAATGTTTTTTTAAAGACTGATATATATTCTTACAATTGTATCACAAAAAGATGCTTTAACGATAATTAATTTTTTTAGGGGTTATGGAACTGGATTGGGTGTTGCTGCGGTTGCAGAAGCTTATGTGGCAGATTACATGCGTACTATGCAACATCAATTACCTCCATTACCACCTTACCCACATCCGTATGATAACCTGCCACCACCTCCACCTCCAAGGTAAATGATACATTTTATTAGTATGAGTTGAACGAGAGAGAGAGAGAAAGGGAGGGTGTGGGGAGTGGGGAATTTTCTATTAGAGACGTAAGATTGAATAGAAATTCTTTTTCAGATATTATGATGGTCTACCATTACCTCCAGATTACAATGCCACAGTGTCGGCACTAGAAAAACGTAGCTATGAAAGAAGTGTGGATGAATTCCTGTGGAGGACAGCTAGTCGTCACAATCGGCACAGCAATCATCGTTCTTCTCGCGATCATCACAGATACAGAGATCGCAGATAAAGATCTCGATTTTAGTGTTCGCATGAAAATCCGTCGGTTCCCAAATCCTTCATTAGTGATGATAGAATTGGAGATGATTTTAATGATGAAATTAATAAGAAATTTAGCTAGAATATTGTTTATTTGACTTTGAATACTTCTGAAGAACATAATACAAAAATATATATAAGTTTAATATAATTGTATATAACGTAATAACGTTATATGTATATTATATACTTATATAATAATATATATTATACAGGATGTTTGATAATTCTGCCAACAATACTGGTATGCTAATAGAGTAATTAACTAAATAGAGGACTAAACTAACAATAAGATGAAAAGTCCTCTACATTTAAAAAAAAATTTTGCAACAGGTAATAAGACATCAGTTATTAAAAATCACTGAATATTAGTTTTCAATTATTTTTTACTCTAGTACTATCAACTTTACAGAAAAACGCAAGCGACAAAAATTGTTTATTTTCTTCTCATAGAATTTTTTTTAGAATATTTTAATACTCCATTTTTTCGAGTTCGTAAAAATAGTTGGCAATAAGAAAATGCTAGAGTTGATAAAAAATTCTGAATAAATTCTTAGAATTCTGAAGAGAAAATAAACAATTCTCGCACGGATGCAAGAGATCCGGCTGAGGTAATATTTTTTGCAATAACGAATTAATTACTTATAGATTTTAGTATGTTGTTCAACATTATTATAATCGACCTAAGATGCGTAAAGAACATCAAAAATTGTTAATGTTAATTTAAGTCGTAATATTATTGCGGTAGAGTTTGCGTTTTAAGTCCGAAAAAAATTCGACGCTCAGTTAAAAAGATTACATACGTAGTATACAAATTCATACACGCAATTATAGAAGTATCCAAGATCCAGCTTGACCGTTAAGGCTTGTTTCTCATTAATTTTATTTCTCGCGGTCCTATAAGATTTAATATTGTAAACAATTTTTTGCTGTTTTTTTTGTAAAGTTAATTAGTAAAAAAATTATTAAGAACCAATATTCAGCGATTTTTAGTAATTAATATCTCAACTATTGCGAAAATTTTGTTAAATGGTAAAGGACTTTCCGTCTCAGTTTAGTTCGCTCTATCTGTCCACCAATGTTGTCGGCAGAATTATCAAACACTTCATATATATATATATATATA
>NW_017278296.1:22820-33055 GCF_001594065.2 Cyphomyrmex costatus
TATATATATATATATATATATATATATATATATATATGTGTGACAAACACAATATGTGTGTAATATCAATTATAATATATCTATTTATTAAAAATCTAAATAATTTAATATATAGCGTGTGTTAGAAATATAGATCAAATTTGTATATATAGATTGAGTAAAAAGATTTAATTGAAATATTGAAATTAAGTTCTCCAGATTCTCGTGAAGAACTCTGGGAATCGGCGGGTTCAACCGTATAAACATTACTATAAAAGTAATTTTAATCGATGACGTTAAATTGTCATTAATTATCAAACCGCGTAATTGTAGCGCGATTCTAAATGCATTCACGCTGTTATAAAATAACAAATTAATTAAGTTTTTGTATCATTGAGTATTGAAATTTGCAATTTACCGACTGTTCAACATTTTTCACAATCACGTAAACGAAATGCAATAATATTAAAATATTTCGCCAATCAAAAAAAGAAAAAAATAAATACAAATATACATGATAAAGAGACAATTGTGTCCTTTTATTATTTTTTTTCAAACACTACACAATTTATACGCCCTATATTGGTGCGAAATAATTCTTTTGAAAAGGACAGATTGAATTAAATTAAGATCAATTCACTTTTCAATTTAACTTCAGTAAAATTGGATTTCTTTTATTCCAGTGATATTCCATGTGTTTATATACTTAATGAAGTTCCAAATTGTGATTTCCATTTTATGAATCGGCTGTAATTTTACAAAATAATTTTCCTTTTATTCTAATCTTCTCTCGCGTTTTCCATATCTTCCCTCGCGCACTTTTCTTATAATGGAAGGCGCACTTGTCAGCGAGACTGTACCTTGCCCGAGTCGCTTTGAAAGCCCGCGTTCGTGCTCGATTGTGTCGGTGAGGAGCTCGCGTGTGAGACTTAATTTGTGGTTTTTGTGACGTGTGCACGTACGCGCACGCACACGTAGAACGGCGATGGCGCGGCGCGCGTGTGAATGGGCCGAAGACTCACCTTGAAAAGGAGTGAGTATCGAAAGAGAGTCTTGTGCGTGCCGCTGCTGGCCGGTACTGCGGTACAACGTGTGCGACAAATGCGTGCACCGCGGCCGTTGGACGCGAAACGAACGAGACGCATTTTTACAGACGCGAAACCGTTAGAGCACGTTATTATTGTGATGAACGGCGATTGAAAGTGCGACCACTGTCAGATCACCATCAGACCATAGTCCCAATAACCAAGGGATTTTAAACAATATCCTTATCTGGTCAAGGTGGTTCATTGTCAAGCCATGAATAAAGCTCTCCTAAATCTGAATAAAATTGAAATCAATTATTTGACTTTTACAGAATGAAATTCGATTGCATGTCTACAATAGATTTGGAGAACTGTATAGAATCAAATAAGAAAGGAAAAGGTCAATATGGTCAATGCTATGGTCTAGTACTATTTTATATACAAATTCTAAGTACATTTTTTAGTTACTTACGTAAACTACGCTCCGCTTATTATTGGACTTAAACCGCAATTATAAATTGTAGTTGAAATAATAACATCGCAATAAAATTGATCGATTTTATAATAATGTGATTAGCCTCTTAAAACACTGTAAAGAAACACTTAATGCAACAAATATTGCCTCAGCTGGAAGTTGAATATAGAATCCCAATTCGGAACAGATGTCTTTTCCGATTCGATGAAGTTATATTAGGTATAGGATGTATAACTTGAAGGTTCTAATTTCCAAAGCACGCAAATTTTATATACTTTTACAAAATTTTTACTAACGTCATCATATATGTACATAATGTATATAATCTAAAATATCTAGATCAATTACTAAATTTAGTATATCAATTTGATATTTTTACATATATTTAAATATTTATATATATATTATGCAGAGGAGTTGAATATTTTGTTCTCGCAATTATTTGAAGGATAAGCTATATTAGTGAAAAAAAAAGAGATACTATAAAGATTTAATGATAAAAGACGTAGAAAATAATATATGATCGCGATATTGACTGAGAATCGTCGAGGCGCAGATGGCACAAAATGTAATTATTCTCGAAGGAATGAAAGTTAATGAAAATTTCGCAATAGTCTTGTTTCTGATCGCGGGGATAATAACGTGTACGAACGTATCGTCTGTTGTCCGTGAAAATGTGAATACAATCTTTTACGAGGAGATGTGCACGCCAGCAGGATTTCCAGCTCGATACAGAGAGACGGGGTGTAAATTTGTAGAGGAATTAGTAGGCACAGCAAACAGATCGTTTGCAAGTACCGACTCGTTACATGCTCGTGTATATCACGTTTACATATCTGGGACCACTTTATTACGCGTCACGCTTCGTTAGATATTATTGGATCAAAAATATGCTTCACCACATTTTTTGTCATCTATTCTTTTATCTATGAAAACAGTGACATCGTACGACACACGTTCGTCAAAGAAAGAAAAAAAAGTTCAGATCGTACGTGACGCTCGTTTTGCTAACAAAACCAGCCCTTTATAACAACCCGCCGTAAAAGTATCATATAGAAAAGCATGTGTTATACACACGTATAATCCTGTTTTATAGAAAACTCGAGATATATTCCGGATCTTACTCTGTGAGAAGGATCGCCGCGGTGTGCGGCGGGACCGAAAGTTAGATATTCAAGAAAGCGCGCGGTTCATAGGAAGTCTGCTACGTGACGGCGCTGTCAACCTAGGGCGAAGAAACGAGAAATGATAATAATAATTAAAAAAGCAGGGATTGGAGAACAGTGGAAAGAAACGACGATGAAGAAGAGGCGACAAGACGTTCGACCGTTCCATCTCTCGCATATGTAATGCACCTTAAGGAATTCTTTTTGCCTTTATCAGGCGCTGCTATGCTGTGTTTTACACCGAAAACAATTTCATTGAAAATACATTTCTTTTAACGTTTTTCAACTGTGATGCGATCAATATCTTGTCCTCAATGCAATATTTTTTTTTACTGCTTTCTTAATATTCTCGTAATTTTGTACACGATGTTACTACGATAGCAGATAATATAATACAACAGCCTTTGTTTTTTCTTCTCTGAATGTTACGTTGTTATGCTAATTATTTCTTAAAATTATCATTAAATAATTGTTAATCGCAAGAAAGATCGATGTGACTAAAACACATTTATACCGTGTTTCCAGATTAGAACGAAAGAACAAAATGATGAACAGTACGCTCGATTAAAATAAGAACGGAGATTAGACTAAGTGGAAACTTGATAAGCGTACAACGATCTCACACAAACGGAAAATGTATGTTTCTCTAAACAACAGTTTTAAAAGATAACATATAAAACGTACCATATAAAAATTATAAACTTCATTATGTTGCCTTACTATGTAAACTGTAAACCTTTTTTTTTAATAAACAATTCGAAAAAAACGTCTAAACGAAATCAGGAAAACAGCAAGCGATAAGAGATATCACACGCCCACACAAAACGGGTATTTTCAAGCAGATATATTCCAACTTGTATTTCTAATTCTGGGAGACAGAAGTGCAGAAAGATTCCAACGTATCGCAGCTGTTTTGACATCAAAGATTTAATTCTAATCTCTTTCATAAATTCTTTTATTATAGAGTTTGAAAGGATTCAAGTGGTATTTTAAATTTTGTTAAAATAAATTTTTACAAAATGAAAATGTATCATTAAAGTTTATAACTTCCTTCGCGATATTTAATTCATTATGTCTGTTAAAGCGCAATTTTTCAAATATAGTTTGTGTATAATGTTATACTTTCTTGTTTGCATAATTCTAATTAAAACGAGAACAAGCTGCGACATAAAAGAAACGATAAGCGTAACGATCAAGCATCAGCCACAAACGACTCACTTTTCAACTTCAGATAGGATAATTAAGAATGTCGATTTGGAGATCAACATATTGCGGAAAGACGAATTAGAGGGTGGAACCATTGATATGCAGGTATATATAATTTAAATAAGTATTTAACTAAGAGAAAGATAAAACTAAAAATATGTCGATTTTAAGATAAATTATATAATAAGAAATAAAAAAAAATCTCCCCGACGGGGAATCGAACCCCGGTCTCCCGCGTGACAGGCGGGGATACTAACCACTATACTATCGAGGAAGATACAAGGAATTTGGAAATTATATTACTAGAAGTATATGAACTCAAAATATAATTTTAATCGCTTTTTGCATAATAAACATTATTAATCAAAATAAAAAAGTTTTTTGAGAATCTTAAAAGTTATTCAAATTTAAAGTTAAAAAAATTTTTTTCATAATATATTTCATTCTCTCTATTTCATTTTTTTTTTCGATTATCAAATAATTTTACACATTATACATAAAAATAATTTTTTAAAATATATTATAATTATTTAAAAAAATTTAATTGAACAGAAGAGTGCGACTCTACTCCAACAGATATCGAACGTCTGCGCGAAGTACAAGCTGAAGACTCCTCTTGTCAAAAGGCATTTTTTATACAATGCCGAACATAAGTCGTTATATTGTTGGATTCGCAAGGTTGCGTCCACCAGTTTCACCAAATTATTTTCTGACATGAGCAATCGACAAGTCGATCATGATCTTTACAAGTAACTAATATTAATTATAATTAAATACTTACACTCTCTCTTAATATATTTATTATTAGATGTTATTCTGAGCACAAGTGTGGCATGGTAGACCAGACTATAGCAGTGCATTGCGATCTATCATGCCAGAAGCTTCCGAGTTCAATTCTGGTAGAAATAAAAATCCATAACAGATTTTAAGAAACAAAAATCGTTTTACTATTATGTTTTGGAGTTTATTTGAAGATTTTTATTTGATTTAAGTCATAATTCTTTGTACTGATGAGGACTCAAATCGAGGATTGAAACGTGTAACATGTATAGATTTAGGCCCGTATCCAGAACGCGCTTATAATGTTGTTAGCGCTCTAACATGCTATAGTTTACGTTACGCATACTAGAATTTTAGAGATAAAAGCGCACTTTTATTAATAAAAACGTGTCTAAATACGGACCATAGATTTTAATAGTTTTAATACATACAAACAACTTGTATTGGCTCATATTGGTAGAATTAAAAAAAAAATTTTATTTTTTACCTTAAAAACATGCACTTCCAATTTTTGCGTTTTTACTGTTTGTATTTTCCGATGTTATGTTTTTATTGTTAACATCCAGCAATTATCATTGTTTTATATTGCGCATTTTTTATATAATTGATTTTTTATGTACTAAGGATGATCAAAACTTGACCGAAACGTTTACTTTTCTTTTAAATAGGATTTTTGCAAATGACATTTTGCGTTGTGGCTATATGCTTATTTCTATTTATATTTGGCATAATTTATATTATAAGAAAATAATAAACCAATAATGTACAAAATGTCAATTATGACGACGAGATTACTAATATGTATAATGATTCGATATACATTTCTAGAGAAGTGGACTTTCTATCGCCAGAAAATTTGGAAGATCTGCAGCGTTTTGCTAGCAACAATACAATCTTTAAATTACTTATAGTCAGACATCCATTTCAACGGCTCATCTCATCATACCGGTAATTAATTTTGTTATGAAAAATATCCTGAAGCAACATTTCAAATTGATAACTGATACGATTTTCACAAATTGAAGAGAGAAGTACAAATTTTATTATTTTAAAATTCCAATTTATGTCAATTTATTGTTTTATAATGCCAAGATGAATCTCAACGAATAAATATTAATAAAATTTTGAATAAAATCGTTATGTATGACTATACAATAATTAGGAAATAAGGACCCTAAACGGATCTTAAGTGCTAAAATAATTCTGTGTGAATTTATATACTACATGTAAGTACATTTTAAACCGCACGCTGAAATTATTTTTGGTCTTGAAACGCAATCCAATTGAACTACTGACAAACATTTAATGATTTGATGCTCAATCAAGCATCTTATTGCAAAGATGTTAATAGGCTCAAAAATTGTAAATAAATTTTTTGTAAAAATTATTACCTTGGTCGAGAGATACAAACCCGGATCTCTTGGCATTCTGTTTAAAAAGATTACATACATGTAGTATATAAATTCACACAAAATTATTTTAACACTTGATCGTTTAGGGCCCTTATTGCTTAATTATTGAATAAATATTAATTTAAAATTTATAGAGATCGCATCGAAGACAACAGTAAGTACACCGCGCAATCCTGGCTTTACGCTCGTCAAATTCTTCATCTCTCGAGGTCGGAACTCTTTCATTTCAACATATCGGGTGGTAACATTCTGCAAAGAATATTCTTGACGGACAGAAGGTACACAACAAATGCTTGTATCTCTAATGTTCTATAATTAATTCATGTAATATAGAATGTAGTATAAAATCTGTCTCTCTGCAGACTGAAGGTGGTACCCAGCTTCCGAGAATTTCTAGAATGGTTGATGAAACAACCAGTGGATCACGATGACGTTCACTGGGCCCAATATCATACTCACTGTGCAGTCTGCAATGTGAGGTACAATTTCGTCCTGAAACTGGACGAATACACTTTCGGGGAGATCAATTACATTTTGACAAAACTCAAATTAAATAAAAATAACATCTACTTGCCCAGACTACAGCGTACTCATACCGGAGTCACAAATTTTGACGTAGCATGCAAATACTTTCGCAATGTGACCACCGATATGGTCTTGCGGCTATATAAAAGGTACAAAGTCGATTTTGAAATGTATAACTATAAGTTAGACAACTATTTACACTGTGCAAAAGCAAAAAATTGACTGATCAAGCAAAAAAAGCAATATTTAATTAAAAAATAATCTTTTCAATAAATAACAGTATTCTTTGAATTTTCTTGTAAACTGGATATATTCTGATTGATTTTTAAAAATAAATCTTGGTATTGTTTTATAAATGAAGGAAAAATCATACAATTATTAAAAATTATGTTATTAATTATAAAATTAAATTACTCTGTATAATTCGTTTTAGTAGATACAAATTCTAGATTGCAGTTACTAAGTGAGAAAACATCTTAGTATAAAAAAAAACGATCTATTTTTCTTTATTAATCAAGTAAATAATGACAATAGTAATGATAATATGATGATACGTTACAGAGTATATATTCCATCAATATACAAAATCAAATTAACTAT
This sequence comes from Cyphomyrmex costatus, assembly GCF_001594065.2. NCBI lineage: Eukaryota > Metazoa > Arthropoda > Insecta > Hymenoptera > Formicidae > Cyphomyrmex > Cyphomyrmex costatus. The sequence goes on from NW_017278296.1 coordinate 29,989, forward strand.
TATTAACACGCACGTCACTAATAGGAAAAACTTAAATTTTTTTTAATCTTTCACATATAAATTATGCTATATTTAAAATTAACTCAAACTTTTGTATTCAATTTGTTTTATTTCTTACAGTTTCATTGTATGTCTTTTATTCTTTTCAAAATCTTTTTTGTTTCCTATCTCTTTATTTTTCGTTTCAAATTGAACTTCAAATGTTTTTAGTTCTTTCGTTCTTTCCAACGAATCTTATTTCCTTTTTTCCGTTTGTTACTTTCAGAGTTAATCGTTATCATCATCACATACTATCAAGCAATCACCATCATCGGAAAGCTTTCGTTTCCTCAACATTAATTTATTCGGTTCGGTCAAATTATCATGAGGTATGTCGTCGTTACTGATAATGCAGATATCGTCACTATCATCGCCATTATTATCACCATTATCAACTTCTATCTTACGTTTCTTAGCTACAACTTCTGCTTCGGTATTATTTTTGCGCTTCTTAGCTACCTCCGATGTTTCTATCACGTTCTGCAAAAACATATTTTTTTTAGCAAATAAATAAACAACAAAGTAATTAAGAGAAATATTTCTCCGCGTGCTTACTTGTCCGTTAGAGCTGGAAGACTTCTCCGTTTTCTCTTCTTCGTTTTCCTTTGGTTGAAGCGCGTTCTTATCCGCCAATATTAAAAATTGTGGACTATCGTCTTTTGGACCAGGTTTCTCCCGGTAAACTATAAAAACGGTCAACGAATAATTCTGCTGGAAGTCGTCGACCTTGAGAATCGTTCCATTCTTGATTCCTAGCTCCTCCAATTTTTTGTCGTTATTGCCTTCCGTTTCGCCTTCCTCGCTGCTAATGACGACTGCACCAGTCCCATCGATCATTACATCAGGGGCGATCATGTTGAGTCTATTCTTGAGCACCAGCTCCTCTAGTTCTTTAATAGTCATGCTGGAAGTGTCAACTGCCAGTGTAGCCTGTGGAGTAGGTGCGCAAACATAACACTGTGGATTAGGCGGATTCACTGACTTTTCTGGAACCAGCAGTTGATTGCGGTGATTCATCTTCAAGCGTAAATAGACAGATCTGCAGGCTCGCAGATTGTTCTCAAGAACTCGGAAGGCATGGAGGACCACCATGCCCGCGATGATAGCATTGGTGGTAGCGATTGCTGGAATTATGTTGCCAGCCATTGCTAAGGAATAAAAAGAATAGATTGGAATTAAAGATTTTATGACTAGTAATTAAGCAACTCGAATAAATTTCATGTTCAAAATGAGACGTATATACATTCCAAGTTAAAAATTTGGAAATACTTTTTCAAAGTACACATTTTTGATATTTTTTATTACAATGTTTATAACATTAAATTAATTTTTAGATCCAACAATTGTTATTAAATTTAAAGAATTATTCAAAAAAATTACATTATAATAAATATTTGAATATTTAAGCCCAAAAATGTTAATTTTTAAAAAATAATTCAAATTTTTTTACTTACAGTGTGTATATTGTATATAACTAATTTGGACTTTACAACTTTGAATATAACTTAGTGAACAATTTGCCGTAAAAAGCCAACACAGGTTATTAATGGATATTGATGTTTGTTATAATAATATAAATTATTGAAATAATATTGTAACAAACATCAATATCCATTAATAACCTGTGTTGGCTCTTTACAGTAAATTGTTCACTAAGATTTATTCATTCGAGCCTATTGACCATATTTAGTTTTTGAATATAGCTTTATTATTGTATAATATGTAACTTTTTTTGAAGAGAAAGAACGAGATGCTGAATGACGTTCCATGGTTCCTGGGTTCAATTCTAAATCAAAACGAAATCTTACTCTATATATACTTTGACTTTGTAAAGTTGCAGAATTAATGATTATGATAGTATAAACAGTAACCCATTTCAGGAACCTATTTTAAGAAAGATATAGATTAAATAGAACTGTTACTAACATTTGATATCAAATCTGCTTTTCTGAGGAATTCCAAAGATGTGTGCACGAATATTGGCACACGCAGCAACGAAATCCATAGCATGTTGGTCATCTTTATCCCAAACTAAATGATTGCCTGGTGATTTTTCTTGAGAAGACTTCAATATTTGGTTCAAAGTTTTAATTGATTCTGCAAAAATTGAGCCGCACTTGGAAATGCTCCATCGTTGCTGATCCTTCAGCCCAGGCTGATTGATCTCTTTGCTGCATCCAGCCACTTCAAGAAAAATAATATATTATTTTCATTGAAAAAATTAGGAAGAAGGTATTTGTGTAGGAGAGAGAAGGGACAGTTATAAACCTCCATCTGGCAGTTCCCTCCATTTTAATGGCGTTGGAGATCGGCGCTTTTTCCACAAATTGTCCATGCTCAACAGATACTTGATGTCATCGTGAAAGAGCTTTGTGAACAATTTTTCTGGGTCGTAGTCGCAGGATTGAGCCCAAGTTCGTGTGGAAATCCTGTCGATATTGCCTTTATCGTTAGATTTCGCTTGCAAAGCTTCTTTCCCTGCCGTATCTACAATATCAAATACTATATTAGTAGTATATTAAATATAACTAACAATTGATGTTAATCTATTACAAGATATATCAAAGTTTTTTAAATAAATTTTTTAATGTCAAATATAACGTTAGTTGAAGTTCGTAATTTAAGCTTCTACTCTAAGTTAATTCTTAAAGTGCTGTTATTTTATTCTGATATCAATAATCATTTGACATATCATTGACTTGAATATAACTAAACTAATTACATCAAAAATAAAATAGGGACACATATCATCTTTCTCTCTACTTTTATATCTTGCTATCAATAACCTATTACTGATCAAATAATAGAAACTAAAATATAAATTTAATTAAACATTAAAAATACTTGTATAATTCTTAAGATAAGACTCTTATTATAAAATACGAATTATATTAATTATTACTGTTATATATATATATATATATATAATGTTAATAATATATATAATGTTAGTAATAAGAATTTAACTAAAATGAACTAGAATTTCTTTCTAATGGAAATTTTCATTTAAATGCTGTATTTTTCTTTT
>NW_017278296.1:33305-196067 GCF_001594065.2 Cyphomyrmex costatus
TGCTAAATGTTATAATTTGTATTACCAGCCGCTTCAGGATCTGCAGTATCTGGGGAAACATCTTGATCAGGATCTTCTTCTCCAAATAATTGACTGCAATGTTTATCACATTATAAAATTAAAAATTATTATTTATAAAATTCATTCTTAGTAATATAAATTGAAAAATTCAATTAAAGTTATACATTTTAATCAGTAAAATATACAACAAAATCTTTTTAAATATAAATTATCTTGTAATAATTACTTGAAAAGATGTTTAGCCCAAACAATGCAATGGATGGGTTCGCTGGGTGTGTTGCGGATGGTACAGCCAGGATAGGTCTTTTGCGCAGCTTTAGGCGTACATTCGTAGCATTGACTCATGCCTTTTTTAATGAGTTCAACTTGACCTTCATAACCTGCGGTACCAGATTCAATCAATGGTACATCTGCTGCCAAGCACATACGATTCACATGATTCCTAGCTGCTCTATTGTCAAGAGCATTTAAAACCACTGTGAATCTTTTGAAAAATGTTAAACCAAATTCTGATCTGCAAACACACAAAGTTTTAGAACATCAAATGGCTACATCAGCATCGCTGCAAGCAAGACACGGCATTAAACTTACGATGTAATACTGTCATGATAGTGTATCACTTTGACATCTGGATTAAATGTCAATGCCGTTTCACATGCTATACTAGCTTTTGATTTTCCAACATGTTTCTTTTGAAACAAGAACTGCCTGTTTAAATTGCTGACATCAATCGTGTCCAAATCAATCTGGAAAATAATGAAATAATTAATTAAGGACAATTTGTAGATTATTAATAATAAAATATTAATAATAAAATCATAGAGGAATATTTTCCTTGTATTCAACTGTGATTGGACAATTTTTACAACTACAACCACTTACAAGAAAGCTTACACAATTGTAGAATAAACTTTAGGAAATGAACATGTTAAATTTGTTACTGCATATAATATAATCTTATGGTGTTTACCTTCATAAGCTTTTTATATATAAAAAATTAATTAATTAATAAAACATCAATAATGAAATAATTTAAATGAAAGATATATGATAAGAAAACCAATATATAGATTACAATAAAAACAAACAAATAATATAGCAAATAAAGACAATTAAATTAATTATCAATTAATTGACAAATTAAAACAAATAAATTTGTTAGAAATGAATAAGACAAGTGTAACAAAAATTGAATTAAAGGTAAGTATTTAAATAATTGATCAATTGCATTAGCCCTTCATGGTCACTGTGAATTAAAATAATCCAAGCATAATGTAAATCATCTCAAGAGTATTGGGCTCTAAAACAAAAAGTTTAAAATATTATAAATTTAAAGTTATAATTTTTCAAGTAACAAATTCATTTTCCAAAGTTAACATGTTTACAATTTTTTTTTAGTGATAAAATTAAAATTTTCACTGTCACGCCATTGTTCCAATTTCTTAAAGGATGAAATTATATATTGTAATTATTTTAAGTCAATGTACTATTGATTTAACATTTCAAAAATGGTTCAGGTCATTTTAACCTAGAGTAATCATTGTATTCGTACCGTGTTCATTTAAGACAATGAAGTTAATATTATTGTTAAAAAAAAAACTATAAAGAATGATTTATATTTATTAGCTCGTTATTATGAATATAAAGCAGGACCTTTTTCCACAATAGTAGAATTCAGTGTATTAGCGCCTTCAATCTCATCATGAGGTGAAACGACGCTACGTGTGTAAATTGCTGAAAAGTGAGGTTACATTAATTACTACAAAATTATACTTACAATTTCAATATCGGCAAATCCGGACATAACCAGATTTTTGAGGACCTCGCAGCCGATACCGCCGGCGCCGACGACGAGTACTTTGCTACGTAAAATCGCATCGCGTAAATCCTCATGAAACACACCTTTTACACTTGTTGCCATTTTGCCAACTGAAATCACTTTACTTTACAGCGACCGCCCGACCGGCCACCGGCGTCGCGCTCCCGTTCTCGACGGCCGACGGCAGCATTTTATTACGCATGCGCAGTGGCATTGTATAATATAGGGTGAGTTTTTAAATTATTCGTTTATGCCTGTTCCCACCAATGCAGATTAACTTTAATCTCGGTTTAACTTACTGTTCATCTTTTTCTAATTTTCAGAATTAGAAAAATATGAAGAGCAAATTGAACCGAGATTAAAATTAATCTGCATGGGTGGAAATGGGCATTCGCATTGGATGCATTCAGCAGACTCAACAGTTGACTGAGCGCTCGCTATTATTGGTGTATTCTTTCAGATCATCCAATCAGAATTTTAAATCTAGAAGAATGTACCAATAATAGCAAGCGCTCACTCAACTATTGAGTCCGCTGAACGCGCCCATTGGTCAATTTCTTACGACTTCTTTAGGGCTTTTTAATTTTAAAGCGAGGTTGTGGACTCAACCTAGGACTCTATTCTAACCGAAATCTGTATTTTATTGGCTGAATTTTAGCATTTTAGAATTAAGACCGAAGCATAAACCAGGTAAAAAGGTCTTACTTTGTAAGATTTTATTCTTTCTTGGATTCTTTTATTAATTAATTTTAGACCTTAGGTCTGTTTGCGCTGCTTGCATTTTTGCATTTAGCATCTCCGTTTTTTCTCTTTTCAACGCTCAAATATATATCGTTTTAAGGTCAAACGTTTTTAATATCTATTATCAAATTTAGCGAGCTTTTCTTTGATTGATCAAATTTATTCTACAGTCTAGATTACCGGCATAACGACAACGAACTGATATGAAAATACCTAGGTAGAATTACCAAATTTAGAGATTTTACCTGAAATTTAATGTTTTTTCTTTTTATTGGGAGACTTTTTAGGGTTACAAAAAGTTTAGGAAAATGTTCAGGTGATTTTTGGGGAGAAAAATATAAGAAAATCCCAAATTACACCTAAAATATTGAGAAAATCGCAGTATAAGGAATAACATTTTGAACACAGACTTGGCATCACTGTCTCCAGTGTCCCTAGACTTTCGACGGCCATCTTCATTCATCTCGCGTACAGTTGTCAATTTAAGAGGTCGGAGTCGGGCAGTGTCCGTCGGTGTCCGTCGGCCGGGGCAATTCGCCCAAGTTCACGATATGGAACGACGCCGTCGTGAAACGGTGATTATTAGAACGGGATCGACGATGCGCCAGCACGCCGCTACCGACATGGCGGATGTGACCGTACATTAATCGTCACATATAGGACACCCTCATCACCCGTCTACTCCTCCTCCTTCTCCTACTCATTGCCATCGTCGTCGTCGTCGCCGTCGTCGATCGCGTCGTCGGTCGTCGTTCTGTCTCGTCGTGCCGTGAGAACGTTACGCGAGGTACAACCGTAAAGTAAACTGCCGAGGGCGCCGCAGAGCGGAGTCGTTCCAAGTCGTGTGCGGCTCGCCCGTTCAAGAGAAGAGAGATGCTTGCATTGCTTGCGCGCACATGGTGACATCGTCTTCCGGGTCAGTTCGAATTCAGTTAATTCCGCGGCGGAGGTACACGGCCACCGGCGACGAGGCTTGCACGCCTCCTGGATACGATCGGCGGCTTCCCTGTGAAGGCCCCGGCGAGCTCGACGAAGCGGCGCCTTCATGGGGTCCTCATGGGGTGTAATGGCGATCGAGACATCGGGAGGATGTTTTGTTTCTCGTGAACGTTTTTGCCGAGTCCGAACGTTATGCTACGATTATCTTGCGGCTATTATTGTTTTGCTGCACCAACACCGATATCTCGATCTCAAACTTGGCGTGAAATTTAATTAGGTAGTTCTGCAAGTAGTAATTTCCGGTGGCGATTAGGAATCTGCTCCGTTTTACTCTTACGTTCCAAAATTGTGATTGAATTTAAAAAAAATGGGTGGTTTTTTTTAACTCGCTGTTCTACTTTTGCGTTTAATTATACGGCGATGTTATTAATATTCCGATCAGTGTTTTATTGAAATTGCAGTAACAGTTTGTGATTGTTTCACTAGTTGAATTCTGATGACTTCAATTCACAATCCTCAATCTCCCAATGCAGTGACACAGGCTTTAGACATTGTTTATAAATTATCTCAAATGACTTTTTAAATTGTTACTGATAAGCTAAACTTTAAAGTAAGTTTTTTTTGTTCTACTATTTGACACCTACTAGAAAAATTACATTATTTAGAGAACTGCTGGATTAATTATATAGGGATTAATTTTCCTTAATTTATTAAAATGTTTATTTTATTATATTAGTAGTGATGTTTTAATTTCGAATGAGAGAGAGAGAGAGAGAGAGAGAGAGAGAGAGAGAGAGAGAGAGAGAGAAGAAGAAGAATAGAGTCATATAAGATAATTTATAAGCATTATTTAAAGCCTATATTGGAAGTTTAGGATTGTAAGTTTAAAATTAAACTTTCACAAGTCAGATAATGTTTATTTAATTTTAATAATTTTAATTTGTTTTATTCTGATTGGCTGAATTCTAATCTTCAATTCGCAATCCTTAATTTCCAATGCAGTGATACAGGCTTTAGGCATTGCTTATAAATTGTCTCAAATAATTTTAAAGTGATAATAAGTTAAACTTTAAAACAAGTTTTTTGCTTCATTATTTGACACCTGTTAGAAAAACTACATTATTTATAAACAGCTGCTGAATTAATTATGTATGGGTTATATTTTATTAAAATGTTTGTTTTATCATATTATAGTAGTCATATTTTAAATGATAAAATTATATAAGATTGTATTTATAAGCAAAACTTAAGACTTGTGTCACACTGTATTAAAGAGTATTGGGAATTGGAGATTAGAATTCACACACACACACACACACACACACACATAGCCAGAAGATCATTTTTAATATTTAATTTTAATCTATTTTGTTCTGAAGTCTAATTTCCAATTTGCTATCCTCAATTTTCAATATATAGTGTGACATGTATTTAATAATTGTGGAAAAATATTACGAATTCATAAGATTGTTAAATTTGAAGATTATATTTAATTGATTTCATTAATATAAATTTATTTCATTTTTGGATTATAAATTATGATATTTTGTAATTTATTTTACTGACAAAGTAATTAGTAATTCTCTATATAGCATAATATGGAAGTATTGTTTTTTATATATATTCTGTGTGATTATGAAAGAGTATAGCATGAAACTCTTAATTACATTAACTTTATCAATTTATAAATTTTATTATAATTTTGCAATATTAATTCAATCGATATTAAAATAAAGTAATTTACCGATATTCAAATTTTAATATATATTTAATGGAGGTCAAGACAAATTTTATGTAATATTGAATCAGATTTTGCACTTCGTGAGATTAAATTAAGATTGATATTGAATATTAAATATTAGATTAATGTGAATATATATATATATATATATTATACATTTACTGATTTTAATATTATATCTTATTAATTTATTAATGTGTTTTGTTATTACTAACATTTTAAATCAATCTTATATTATAAGATCATATAAGATTATTTATAAACAATAGCTACTGGGAAAAACAAGTTCATAAGATTTCTGAATTTGGAGATTGCATTTAATTAATTTTATTAATATACTTTTATTTTTTCACTGATTATTAATTAATTAGGGTAATTCTCTAAACATATAGCATAATATAAAATATATTTTATTTTATACTCTACAGCTTCAATAAAATTTTGTAATATTATTGATGTCATGAATTTTTGATTATGTGCAGTTAATTCATCTCAATTTTATTACATTTTTATTGAATTATTAATTGAATAAAAATTAAAATACATAAAACAGTTTACTAATATTGAATTTCATATTCAAACAATAGTTGAAGCAATGTATAGTAAAGTGGATTGTATTATTTTATGAGATTATTAAATTAAGTTTGAATGTATATATATATATATATATATATATATATATATTACGTATGTTGAAAGAAACACATGCAATAAATTATAATATTTAACATAACTTTATACATACATGATGAACTCTAACATTTTACACGAACTTTTTTTACTGATGTTCCAATATTGAAGAATAAACAAGGAAGAATTAAATTTTTCAAGATAAACAATCTATAGCTGATACAAAGAGCTTTAATCTAAATATAGGTTTTTGTATTTATAGCAAATCTGAAGTATGTAGATATGTCCCAGAATACACTTAGATAGCAAACATTGTGAATGACCCCTCATATCAAACACCATTCAGTATAATACAAACATACGTGATTATGTCTGTAGTCATGCTAGCAATTATATGAACATGTGAGTGATGCAAAATTGCAGCTCTTTTAGCATCTATCTATCATAGGAACAGCATTCAAGTATTGATTGCAGCAACATGGTGTGCTATGGGAGGAGGGTTGAAATCCAGGCATGGCAGACCTACCTATTATATCTTATACTGTCATTCAGCTTTTGTTTCCATTAACAGTTTTCAAATACATCCAGATACAACAGTTATACATAAAAATATATTTAAAAAATGTAATTATAGAACACACACACAAAAATGTCACAAAAATTATAAAGTATATTACAAAATGATTTAAATATTTTAGAATAAATTTGCAAGTTATATAGTTTAAATTATGATAGTTACTTTAATTAATTATATTTATAACGATTATAAAATAATTTTTTAATTTGTTATATTCATATTTGCAAAAATTTTATACACATATATATATATACATATATGTACATATAATTTTATTATATAAAACTAATTTTTAATATTACTTTTGTTTTTGTAATTTTTATTTTCATGATTTTGATGAATATGTTTTTTATACTTATATTTATGTACTTTGTATTAATTGTTTTTATTTTACACTGACTGTAAACATGCGTGTCAAACACATTTTACTTATTTTAAATTTATACAAGCTAACTATAGTTATCACGTGATAAAATTACTCAAGGCTTGGATTAAATGTCGTAAATCGATTATCAGTAATAATATATATATTTTTGTAATTTGCGAAACATGAATTTGACTCTTACATGCCTTATACATTTCAGTTATTAATTTATATTTATATTTCAATGCTCTTTTTCTTTTAGAATATTTTTAAGTACATATTATAAAAATAGTAAAATTGGGGGAAAATATATAATATTAATTCTTTAAGAAAAAGAGGTAAATATTCAAATTCTGTAAAGGTCAGAAAATCCAATTGACTGTACTAATGTGTGTAATAACTATAGGCAGCAATGGCAGAAAATGTATGTTCTTTGATATACCATGAAAGCATGAAATCTAGACAGGTTTAACTTACGGAATATTAAAAATATGTAAAGTTTTATTTTAAAGTAATTTCTTTTTCCGTCACTTGCTTATTACAATTTAACACATTTATTTAATTTATTACAGTTAATTAAATTTATAAGTTTATGCACGTTCCGAAATAGTATCCAAGATAAATAGAAATGAGTAAAGCAAAAAAAGATATTGGATTAATATATTAAATTTGATTAATTATAAATATTTTTTTTATTGCAAAATATCAAATTACTGTATTTATATTTAGACATATCTTAATTTTTTACCTTTTAAAATTACTGATTAAATATAAATTTAATAATTTTTTTACAGGTTACTGCAATGAAGTTAATTAAATGCATGAATGACAATGGGCTGAAGCACTTAAATGATTAGCATTTACATATAAATATCACTACTTACTCTCAGCCATAGGTAAAGTAATTTATTAAGTAATTTATTATTAAAAATATTTTATTGAAATGTAAAATTTTTTTAATTATAGATATTAAAAACAGTTTTTTTCATTTATTATATACATCTTATATTATTATCATATACATATAATAATTAAAATAAGGTAAAGAACAATGAGAGTCAATTCGTAAGTAAACAAAAAAGCGATTAAAACATTAAAATTATAATATGAATTTTTAAAGAAAAAGAATACATGAAATACTTAGCCGCTTTAGACACAATTAAAAATTAGAATAACCGTCAATATATAATAATATAAAAAAGAATCGCTCGGTGTAAAATGTCGTTACTAGTTTCGACTCTTGGTTTGAGTCCTCTTCAGACGTTCAACAAAAATTCATTATTCCAACATTAAGACGACACACCTCTCACTGACTCCTCGATTTCTTTCTTCGTTACACAACATTGGCAATATAGGATGGCAAAATCGTATATTGAAACAATGTATCTGTAACTTGGCATGAGAACAAAGTCAAAAGATGTGAAAATAATGAAATTCAAAAAAATAAAAAAATTGTCTAACTCACCAGCGAAAACGATTTGTCAGTTTACAATATAGATAAAATAAAATAAAATAAAAAATCATAGAGTAAAATGAACATAAAAATAATATAAAACATTTTCACAAAACTTATTGTATAATGTAAAATAAAACGAATGTAAGAATTGCGTGTACTGTAACGTTTAACTGTCTTGCAAATACTGTGATATAACAACAAAACTAAGCAGTGTGTCGATTATCGATAAACAATACATATACATATACACACACTCATAAATATATTAATTAACAATGACTTAATCTTATATAGTTCTGATGTTATTATATATATATATATATATATACATACATATTTAATATACCCTGTATTATTACTTTCAAAAATTTATCAAAGATTTTTGTTACTAAAAAATAACTTGCTTTATAAAATTGTTTCAGATTATAACGAATTTAAAATATGCTAAGTATATTTTCTTATGTAAAGCTTGTGCTAGACATGGCGGCGATTGAAGAGAAAAAGCGAGTGGGTGGTTCTAAGGTGTCAGCCATCGCGAACATCTTCCAATCCAAACCACAACTGGACAATCTAAGAACGAACAATATTCTTTCGGATGGATTTAAGGAGCCAACTGTTCCACTGAAGGAATCTCCGACGCAAGTAACAGTGGTCAGAACTGAGAGCCATGTGGCACGTTTCAATAATGCGCGAGCCCTCTTCGAGAAACTTGGCGAGGAAAACAAATCGAACAGACCGTAAGCAATTTGAATCACATAAATTTATATTATATTATACTATATTATATCTCTTAAAATTGTATTTTTATATTTCCAGTTTTATTAATTATTCGTTTTTTTTTCAATTATATAATATTTTATATAGATTTATCTTTATTTATTAACTTATTTTTTTATAATAATTATAATTGCTTTAATTATTAGATATTACATTATGTTATTAATTTTTCTTAATAAAATTTGAATCTGAATAGAATAAATAATTCTTAAAATATTTTAATATTTTAATATTAATTTACATTCTTGTTTATAATCTACAGGGTAGAACGAGTTACAAAACCGAACAATTTGCATGGTCTCCGATCTCGCTCCAGTTCTGCGAACTCTGGTTCCGGGTGCACGTCACCTGCGAGATCACCCCGCCCTCACTCACCTTCTCCCCCAGGCAGTCGCGAACACCTGAGTACGTGGAGCGCCAGCGTACCGACTTTGAACGCAGAGCGACACTTCGAAAATGGTCACTGCGCGCCAGAAAGACGTTCTGGCGTGGGGGTGGGTAAAGTCGAGCGCACGGGCAAGGAGAATGATCGTCCGGAGCGGCCGGAGAAACCGGAACGTCGGCCGAATTCGAAGGAGCTCATCGAGAAACAACGGAATTGGACTAGCCACTTCTCCAAGACTAGACCGAATCGTTACAATTCTGATCCGAATCGCTCGCAGGTCCAAACTTCTTTGAACTCCCAGAGTCAGGCACAGCAGTCGTCATCGTTTGTTGATACGTGCCAGAATTCGGCAAGCGCGACAGCCAACGACTCTGCCAATCCAGCTACCAGATCAGCGAGCTTTTGCTCGGCACGCTCGCCCCCACCACCGCCTCCGCCTGTCAGGAACTCATCTGCAGCTAGTAGAAAAGAACGACCGGCAAGTATCGCCTCCGTCATCAGCTCATCTGAATTACTAGAAAGTCCGGAGTACGCAACGGTGGAGAAGTTCGACGATATTTCGCCAACTATTCCGGAGTATGCTGTTGTGCAGAAGAAAAAACCTCAGAACTCTCCGAAAGAGAACAAAACTGGCGGCGCCGATAAGACTCAGGACGCTCCGTTGCCAGAATATGCTGTTGTGCAGAAGAATAGTTCAAAAGCAGCTTTAAAATCAGCGGAGAATTCCAAGGAGATTTCCAAGACACAAAATTTGAAGTGCGCAGCAACCACAGAAACAGTTACAGGAAACAAAATCGTGACTTCGAAGTCGACAGAGGTCGCCAAGGATGTTTCTAAATCCAGTGTGCAGAATTTGACAAGCTGTACGATTGCAGAATCAATTTCAGGAGGCAAAGCTGTAGTTTCAAAATCAATGGAGGATGCTAAGGAGGTTTCTAAGGTTACTACGCAGACTGTAAAAGGCCCACTAGTTGTAGAAGTAGTTCCAGTATGCAAGGATGCAGTTTTGAGGCCAAAAGAAAATTTAAAAGAGCCCTTGAAAAATTCTACATCTATCGAAGAAGTACCAGCATTCAAAGCTATAGTTTCTAAACCAACAGAGTTTTCAAAGGAGGAGACAGAGGCTATGGAGGAATCGAAAGAATCCACGAAAAACTCAGCAATTCCAGAATCCAAAACTGCCATTGTAAAAGATAATAGCGATTTTCCTGAGCAGACAAAAGCATCGCCTGTGCTGCACTATGAGGTTTCTAGTCCAACTCGAAGTGCCTCGATGGACAATATCCTCGTGAGGAGGGAGAGCGATCTGCTAGAGGCGCCAGAGTACTTTAATTGTCCTCCGAGCCCAATTCATTCGCCAGCGAAAACTTCCGAATGGAGGAACGAATGGCTAGCGAAAAACGACGAGATTCTGAAGAGGACTGTTGATTTAAAAGATTTGAAAACCTCGTCGAGGGAGGCTCTGGAGACCGAGCTGCGTGGCGAAGTGACCAGGTCGGATCCAAGACCCGATTGGGCCAGACCGAATGCGAAAAGAAAAGAGACTGCAGTAGACGATAAGAGGACCGAGCTGATGCGATCACCGGAATCTGAGCTAGGTCTGCCTTCTGCAGGCACTGACAGTGCCTCATCCAGCATGAGTTCACCTAGTTCACCCTCCAAGGATAGCAAAGAAGAAAAAGCGGAGAAGGAAATGTCAGAGAAACATCAGACAGGTAAGCTAAGAAATTTGTAAAATCTTGTGAGACTGCAAAGAACTTTATTATAAATAAAAATGCATCGAAATTAATTAATGGCTATCTTTAATAAAAGTTGTCTATGTATAACTTTGTTTTTAATTAATTATACTTTAAATAATACTAAAATAATTTTTAAATAATATTTTTAAAAAATTTATATAAAAATTTATGGGTGTATATATATATATATATATATATATATATATCTATATAAAATTTTAATTATTGATTTTAATATAATATAGTAAATATATTAAATGTCTTTATGATAAATTTAAAAAATCAATTTTTACATTTTTGAGAAACGTCAGTGAGGCCAGGTGACTCTTGCTGTCGTTGGGATGGCAGTGTGCCAAAATGCCAAAAAGTAAAAGTACCAGACACAGCTCTCTGCTTTACCCCTTTTCTCCTTCCCTTTACTTTGCCACCTCCTTATACCAGTGTGCCACAGTATTATTTATAGAAATCATCGTGCGGTTTGTCCAGCGGCCAAACGCTTGTGCCTCGTCGTTTACTTTGCAAAAGTGTCTCTGGGGTTCTTGAATTTTGAGATTTGAAAATCATCAATGTTGTGTTTGAAATCAGTTCTGATAAACTAGAGTGTAAACTATAGTGAACTCTTTGAAGATAGAATGAGTCATAATGCTTTTTATAAATGCGAAAACAAGTTTGTGAAACGTTTTGCTGATATATATAAACATAGCTATAACATACATTTCTGAAAATATGTGAAAAAGTAAAAATGTTAATTTATTAATATAAATACACATAAGAAAGTCTGAATATATTAATGAATTGATGGGAAAATGTGCACATATTTACAAGTAGAATTTTTTAGATTGAAATATTCTTTAATGTAATTATATTTAATATTATTTAATAATTAACTAACTAATAAAGAATTAAAGTTAAATTAAAGAATCAAAACGGGAAATAAGTGATTTATCACAATAGAAAAATAAGTTAAATTAAGGAATTAAATACAAAGAATTTTGCATAAAAGTTTGCACAATTATTTAAGCATGCAATAAAAATCTACAATCTAAATTATTTGTTACTTAAATATAAACATAGTTAAGGTATTAAACCGCTTTGAAAGAAAAGTAAACGCTAAATAATATTAAATAATCAATGACTTAACTTCCTACTAATTGTAAGTGCTACAGTTTGATTAATTAAGTTGATTTAAAAGCTGTACATTCTGCGCGAATGTGTGATCTTGTAATAGAATATAAAAGACTAGTGTTTATATGAAACGTTGTACTATTTTTTGTATCAATATTTTTATACTTATTGGAGCGTCACATACTCCAGGAAGACATAAAATTATGTGCCTGCGATTACTTTGCATCGATTGTGGAGGTACTTTAGCGTCTATCTTAGTCTGTGATAAGCTATTTCAGTTTATTACGCAGTACCTTTAATATCATAAATTTATTTTTCAAATTTAGGTCGCAACAGCTATGACTTGGAAGCGGAGGATCAGGAGAAGCCGGCCACGTATCAGAGCTGCGTCTCAGGCACGGAGAGCCTCTCTGAGAAAGACCAGTTCAAGTTTAACGAGACAGATACTACTACGGTCATTCGACGTTCTCATGTACGACTTGATCTTCAGGCTGCAGGTCTGGGACCACGTCCACCTTCAGTCATCAGTTCTGACCAGGAGTATCCGCCGCTAGAACATAAGGAGATTCCTGTGCCCTCTCCGTACGCCAAGAAGTTGCAGCAGAATGAAGAAGTTGTTTCGCAAAGTAATACTGAATGCAAAACTCAATCGAAACCAAACACGGAGACCAAGAACAACAGTGGTACTACAGACGCAATGAAAATCAATACTACACCTGCAGAGGATATGTTGGAAGCAAAAATGAAGGCGGGCAGCGATGGAATATGTCAGAAGACAGTCTCAAATGCGAAAAATGATCAAATTAAAATCAGCGTAAGGGAGAAAATTGCGAAGAACAGAGAAGAGGTCTCTGGCAAGCGTTCCAGCTTTATCGAGTCCGAAAGCAAAGACAGTGTAGACAAGGCAACCATTCGTAATCAAGAAATTAATAACTTTGAGCTTATCACGAAGGAAAGTAAAGATGAGGAGAAGTATGTGACAGAAATTGCTAAGTCCGAGATCAGCAGCAGAAAAGAGTGTATAGCAGCGGTGAACAGTGTCTTGAGCAAGAGGTTAGAGAAGGAGATGGACCAGCCCCAGACAACGTGGGAGCAAGAGAAACAAAAGGCTGAACTAGCAAAACTTCGGTTATCGGAGAGCAACAGTCAGAACTCTCAGGTGTCACTTAATACGCTTTCGCAAAAACATTCCAGCAAAAAGTCCAACGAGCAATTGTCGGAGAGCAGCCAGTTTGAAGATAGTGATTCCAGTGATACGAAAACTGTTACAAATGTCGAATGTGTGACAAAGGAAATACAGGACAATTCTGTCGGAATTACAGAGGCAGCTCCGAAGAACAGTGTTAATCATATCACTCCTGTGACACCAGATACTATGACTCCAGATGAAGCTGAAAATCTTCTGAGCTCTCGGTAAATATATAGCGACTATAAAAGAATTTTGGAGTTGATATTAGAGAGATTAGAGAGCGTTTGACACATAGAAACTATCAGAAGTTTAGAAAAAGGGAAAAAGGAAAAAAAAAAAATTATTTTTTTAATATTTAATTTTATTGATATTGATAATTAATAATTAATATCAATAAAAAGACGATAGTTTTGGGATGATGCTGTTTCTAGGAGTTGCTTTTAGCATATAACTTTTGCATTTCTAATACAGCAATTGTATTTTTTATAGTGTATTTGTAATAGTACAATGAATTTCTTCTTTTGCAATTTAGCAACTTAGTAATTTTTTATTTGAGGCTTAGTATTAATAACTTTTTTCTTTCATTTTGAGTCTAATACGTTCGTGTTTATTTGAATGCAAATCTGCTGATTGCCATGGTCTATGCAGCATCTTAGAAAAAAAGATTAGGTGAGTACATTTGCAATTCTGTGATTCAATAACGGAAGCAGATATGTTATTTTACAAAATGAGTGAAAAATATTATATTGACATTTTAATAAGTGATCCAATAAGATAACTAAACTTATCTTACAAAAATCTTTAAAAATAAACAAGCTTTTATTAGAAAATTAATTTTTTATCATTATCGTATCACTTTTTCTGGTTGATAGTATTTATAATAAATATCAAAGACTAAGAAAAAATATTACATATACATATAATGTATCTATTTCATTATTTTGTGAAGAAAAATAATATATAGAAAAAAATATGATTTTTTAAATATAAAGATTTACAAAATCTATATGTATTTTCCATGACTTATCATTATTCAGTCGCTATTCTTTTGGTGAGAAGATTAAAATAATCAAGAAACATTTTTTTTCGCAAATAGAAATTTTGTTGAATTATATGTCATTTCTGTTATGAAAATGTTTTTAAGTTTAATATCAAACAATATGAGGAATATCGAGGAACGTCTCATGAATGAATGGACATAACTGCTTTTGTCATTTAACTACAGAATTGATTCGCTATCAACAATCTCGTAATTCGTGCGTAAAACAGAGTGAATGATTCGTGAAACGTAAATTAGACAAGGTTCGGCGTTGCTATCGGACGAGGAAGCGCAGGAGATAGCGAGGCTTCTGTCTCCCACTGGTGCCAATGACGCAATAATAGGTGATGGGATTTCTAATGACAAGGATAAGGAAGGACAGGACAGAGATAGGGACGACCAGGACAACACGCCCGACTGGCTGTCCGATGTCCTGTCTGCTCCTGATTCCAGTCTTATCAATAGTGCTACTCATGATTATAGGTGAACGAGCTTATTTTTTATGTCTTTTCGGTTGCGCGTCTTACATGTCTTTTTGCAATTCATTTTTATTCTCTATTTTTTCTTTTAACGATTTTAAGCAAATTTTTCAATTTTAATATTATTTGGTTTTGGTGGATTTTTTTGAATTTTTAAATTGTAATGTTTATAAAATTTTGTTCTCTGAATTTCTGGAGGATAAAAAATTTTTTAATCTTTGATCTTCAGAAATTAAAAAATATTGCGTTTCTTGAATTTTTATAATCTAGGATAATAGATACTCGAGTTCTTATCAATTCTTGGACAACTGGATGATTTAAGGTCTTTTGACTACACATTTAGCTTCTCTGTCGATTCATCTGTTAACTCTCTATTTATTTCAGTTTGTCTCATAGATCTCGCAGTGACCTGACAATAGATTCATTAACGGAGAGCCAAATAGGATCGGTCACAGGAAGTGAGAGCGGACTGCTCGGGTCCGTTAGCAGCTTGAACGACACTCATGAAACTAATGATGACACCGAAACCGAGCAACAGGACGACTATATTCCAACTCCAGGAAAAATTGTAATATATATTATAATTATCAAAATTAAAATACTAGCTTATATCTTTTTCCTCAATTCAATTGAATCAGAAAGTAGACTTGTGATAAAAAAAAAACTAGAAAACAAGGAAATATAAATTTATCATAATAAAAATGTATGTATAGTTGATCACGATAGCTTTTTAATTAATAATTTTTATTTTTTTACCACTTTCAATTTTCAATAATGTTAATTTGGGTATTTGATTAATTAGGTACTCGTGGAGAATGGCGTGCATTATTTCGAGGACGGCCACTTTTGGATGGAAGTAGCAGGAATCCCAGAGTCCGACGAAGACGACGAAGACTATCCGTCCACCATGTCCATCAAGAAGACCTCCAAAGTGTCCTTCGATACCGGCCCCATGCGTGTTTATTCTACGCATTCTGTCAATGAATACGATCGCCGCAACGAGGATGTCGACCCCGTAGCGGCTAGTGCAGAATATGAGTTGGAAAAACGCGTCGAAAAAATGGAGGTAATTCTAAATTTCTTTTTTTTTTAGTATCCTACAAAATAAAAAAAATATTAGCCTTATATTGGAAATCTTGATAAGTATAATAATATCGTCGATTTCTTTTCTCGGTTTCATTTTTAAAATCTTTAGACATTTTGCCTTTGTTGTATTTCTATAATAATTTACTTCAAGACAATATTTACAAATATTCCGTAATAGTACTTTGTGTTTGCTTCAAGAAGAAGCATCTTGAGATGTTGAAGATTTTTTAGAAGTCAAACTTTTATTTTAAACTAAGCACACTTTTTTCTTAAGAAAAATCCTGTACTATGATACTAATTTAAAAAAAAAAAACCTAGGTATTTCCTGTTGAGCTGATGAAGGGCCCGGAAGGCTTGGGCCTGAGCATAATTGGAATGGGTGTAGGCGCGGATGCTGGTCTAGAGAAATTGGGCATTTTTGTGAAAACTATTACGGAGAAAGGTGCGGCCGCGCGCGAGGGTCGAATCCAGGTGAATGACCAGATTGTCGAGGTTGACGGCAAAAGTTTGGTCGGTGTTACGCAGGCTTACGCCGCTAGCGTGTTGAGGAACACTTCCGGTCTTGTACGATTTGTCATTGGCAGGGAGAGGGACCCCAAGAACTCGGAAGTGGCGATGCTAATTAGGCAGAGTTTGCAGGCGGACAAAGAAAGGGAACTAGCGAATGCTGCCAATAGGTAAAATAGCGCATTCACATAACTTGATCTTTGAATAATATTCGAAGATCAAATATTATCACAATATTGTAATTTATAATTCTTATTTGTTTTTATAATGACAAATGTTATTACTATAAGAATTAAAAGTCTAATGGTCGAAGCTAGATCTTTGTTGCTTAATATAATAGAAAACTGTAAGTAAATTTATTTATTACGAAAAATATTACCTCGGGCATCATTCACATTAAATTATTTAAGCAACAAAGATCTAACTTCGACCGTTATAGGCTCTTAATTCTTTTATTACGATATAAATAATATAAAATTAATCTAGCAAATAGTAAAATTTATTTTCCAAAAATTAGATACTTTATCTTATGATAAAAAAAATTATTTTTATAACAATTTTTTTATTAATAATTCACTAATTCAATAATTGACATGTTTTTATATTGAGCTTTAAGTAATATTATGAAATTATTGTGTATTTTTTCTCAACTCAGTTTGAAGACTTCGCGTCTTTTTTTATTTAATTTAAATACTTGTCTCATCTGTGTTCCCAATGACGATTTATCCTTGCTCGCAAAAATTCCGTGACGATACTTTATGGCCACTCCAATGAGAGCCTGAGGCATCTTGGAGTGCTGAGGGAACCATGTTTTCTGTAACTAACGTTATATTTCTGTTATAAATGTTATTAAATTTTAAACACATAATAAACAAACCATTAACTTTGACCGACGTTAAAAAAAGAAAAACATTTTTCAGAAAACTTAACTTCTCCGATGCTTCTCCTGATGGTCAACGAGGAAGCGAGGATATCTCTGTTGGCAGCGGGACGAGCGGGATTCCCGGTTCACCAGCAATGTCCTCTTGCTCAGAGGGAGAACCAGCACACAGCCCTATTGAGAATTATCTGTCGCCTTCTAGTCGCAACCGATCTCCTATACTTGGCTCGTCGCACAACACTACGCAGAGCGATGTAGACAGTCTGAGATTGCTCTTGCAAGAGGTATTTTGCACATTTACCTTCTGCGCTTTACAACTTGAATGTGTATTTCTTTTTCATCCGTTTATTTACGAATTTTGTTTATTCAGATGTTTATACACCTATTATTTATATGTGTGGTGTTAGCCTTATTTTTTTGTAAATAGTCATTAGATAATGCATTATTCAACGTGATGACGTTTCCATGATATGTAGTGCATATACTGTATTTGTACATACCTCTGTGTGTATATAAGTAAAATATGAGTGCAGGTATCACATATGTAAGTTCATCGCAATCGCACAGTGTGTATTTATTTCATTTTCTTTGTTTTTGTTTTTTTTTTGCTTATACGCTGTGCGTGTCGTTGGTTGCTTGCAGAGTCAGTATAAACTCTCATTAGCAGACGAGGAAGTGGAAAAGCTCAAGGCGAAGGTAACGTAACATTATAATAGTTACTCAAATGATATTAACTAATCGCGACTATAATCGAATTAAAATTATTCAGATTATTATAATTGCTTGATTTAAAAGAAAATTTATTAATATTAATGCTGAAAATTATTATGTGATACAAAATCTATTTTACAGGTCAAAAGACTTGCATGTTTATTTGTTTTTATATTGTATTATGCATGCTTTTCTTAATTTTCACAAATTTTTCATGCTTTTCTTTCTGCCTGTATTGTAACAAAATGCATGAAATAAACAAATATATATTTTTATAGTTTACAGCTTGTACATATATATTAATATACATAAATAATAAAACTTCGTATTGTCTATTAATTCATTTTCTATTATTATTTTATGCAAAAAAATAAATATTTTATGTATAATAATATATATCAAATACTTTTTTATACAAGACTTTTGATAAAAAAAACATTAGTTCGCAACTTTATTGAAATAAATAATAATAAATAAAAATCACGAACACACACTCACACACACATACATTCTTCGCTTATAACGATAATTTATTAAAAATTACTTAAAATATTTTAGACGATTTTTTTATACCTTGCAGATATTTGCTGTACTATATGTTATTGTTTTGTTATATTACAGAATTGGCAACATTTCAAAATTCTTTCCTGAAACTGTTTTTTTTTTTTTTTATACAATTGCATGTTTTCATTATCTTTACAGATAATTTTTCTCTCATGCCAATCGACATTAAATAAACTTCAACTTTTAATTTTTGCGTCAAATGTAAATGTTTGACTGATTATATTATCATACGATAAATATTGTATATTCAAGAAATTATAAAATGTACATAGTTTTTAATACTTTTACGATAACTTTGGAAAGAAACATTACGTATTTTTATTGAAGTTTTTTACTGAAAGTTATTTTTCTATTAGATATATCCCGAGTTGGTGTTTGAAGACACTTTATCTGTAATGTTACGTCATATGTATTTTGTAATCTTACAATTAGTCATATTGTAATCTCTATATTTCGACAGTTAGTAGAATTGGAAAACAGCGGAGCGGGTAGCGAAGAATATGCAGCCAAGTTGCGGGAATCGGGATTACGTCTTCACGAATCGGAAAGAGCATTAGGTACCGCTCGCCAGGACTTATTGACAGCCAGGGAGATGTTGTCACAGGCGACGGCACAGAACGCAGCTCTACAACAAAAGTATGCTAGGGCCAGAAGGGCCGCCAGGGTTCTGCGTGCAGACGTTACAGTTAGAGACGAATACTATGAACAATTGTTGCGGGAAAAGGATACTGAATACAACGCATTAGTGAAAAGTCTCAAGGATAGAGTACGTGTCGAAGGGTTTAACTGATGATATTTGATTTTAGAGAGAACAAGTATTTTTACAAGATTATTTCAGGTGATCACGCTAGAGGTAGAGCTGACAGAGACCCAAAGGCGATTTGGTCTACCGGTACGGTTACCATATGACAATGCCACTACTAGGATAGTAACACCGCAGTTTTCTCGCAAACAACTGCCACCGCCACCTTCATCGACTAGCTGCCAGCTTTCCGATACAGAGACCTCTGACCTTAGTAGCCCGGATGACGGTGACAAGACTGCGACTGTGGAGAGAAAACTGCCTCTACCGCTACCGGTGAAGGAAGAATTAGATCGTGCTGTCCCAGCCCATCGTCTGCTGGACAATTCTGCTGGCAAGAGCAAGGCAGAACTGGCCAGCAGAGGCGGTTTAGCCAATCGTCAGCTACCCAGGCGATCCGGAGGTCTCAGCAACAGTAGTTCTGTACGTTATCTTGCAATAATCCATTAGAAACTGTAATTGTAGCATTACTTGTTCGAGAGTTTATAATGCTCCAAAATTAGAATACACACTTTAGAATTAATAATACAAATAAAAAATAAATATAATGCTTCAAAACTTTTCTATTTCGATAAAGTTGATAATAAAATATTTCTATTTTAGGATTACGGATTAGACGAGTCGGGCGACAATACGGATGATGATTCCTCTTCAAAAATGACTTCGCAAGACAGCAGCAGGTCACCTAATGATTTAACAGCCAAGCAATCCAATTTGAGTTCCTATTCCAGCACTTCATCTATCAGTTCACTTAAGGGAAAATCGCACATGGATCCTATACATCCTACCGCGATCCGGCAGCACAGCACCATTAGCTCACAAGTCAGGGCAATGACTGAACAAAGTTGGCCCCAATCGCCAAAAAGTATGTCAACGCGTTAACTTCAATACATCAACTGTTATCCAAATTTTATTATATATGTGCAATTATATTTCTCTTTCACATCAATTTTACAACTTATTTTTTAATGTATTAACAATTTTTCTCGGTAGCTTTGACTGGACCTCCTGCATCATTAGCAGAGCAATTGAAGCAGGTTCTGGCCGAACGGGAGAAGCGGCTTGGTGGAAACGACTCCTCAAGGGAGAGCTCTGGAGATTTCAGTGATCTTAATAGTCCTCATAATAATGATCCAACTATGGTTACACATCATCTCGTGGAGGAGATACGGCAAGCTGTTAACGAGGCTAATCAAAGAGGTAAATAATAATTAAATAGAATTGAAAGTGGACAGTTTGAATTATCGCCAATTTCAATAAAAACAAACGTGATCGTTGTAAATTAAACTTGTTATGTTTTTAGTGAAAAAGGTATCGATTCCTCCGTCAAATTTGATCGCTAGTGCAAGTGCCCCCTGGCATCATCCAGGAAGTTCTCCGTCAAGTTTGTCCTCTGGCGGTTCTGTGAGTCCTCCCGGCGTTGATCCTAGTTCTTTAAAAGGTAACATCACAGGTACTTTAGAAATTAGATATTGATGTTTATGTGTCAGCACTAACGCTTAAATCACTCGGTCAGGAATTAAAATTCAAATTGAAATTAAGGATTTTTTAAATGATATCCTTTAATTTCTTTTAATTAGCTTCGCGCTCTTTATTTAAGAACAATTGTTGTGCTTTACTCGCTTAAATTTGCTTTAAATGCATGATTCTTCTTCATTCTTTTGTTTAATGAAAACATTTACATTTAAGTAAATTTTACTTTTAACGAAATAATTATTAACAAAATATAAAATACGCTAACATCTACAATATAGATAACTATTAATTTCTGATAGAGTGATTACTAATAGCGTGACAAGACTCTTCACACCTTATACTTACTTTCCATCATGCATGCATTATCAATATAGATTCGAGCACAGTTTGGTTGCCCGCTCACCTAAGCGACTTTGGTTTAGGTGACAAGAAGTCCCACTTCTGGCAGAATGCGCCAGTCGCAGATTGGTCCAAGGAGCAAGTGAGTATTCAATTAATCTGAGAAAAATAAATTTGGAATTATTTAATGAATGTATTTTTCCACAAAAATATGGTTTTTAAAAATAAATATTTGTATATTAGAAAACTTATATTTAAAAAGCTTAATGTTATGTTACTTTCAGTCTTTAATAAAAAGAAGCGAACAAGTTTTTTCTTTTGTGTTTAATATCTTTCATTTTTCTCTAAAAGCAAGAAACTTTTCAGGTGTGCCAATGGTTGACCGGAATCGGTTTAGAACATTATTCGCCCCAATTTTTGGATAACGGCATTAACGGAAGTAACTTGCTACGCTTGGAATCGAGAGAGCTAAAGGCCTTAGGAGTTTATGGCGAGGCTAAAGCCCATCTGAAGCGCAAATTGAAGGAGTTAAGGGCTCAGGCTGATCGTGAACGCAAAGAGCGTAAGGAAATCGAGCGAATGCGACGGAAAGCTGAAAAGGCTGCACGGAAAAAGTAGCTCGCGAGTAAATTAGACGAGTTCGACATCAGTTAGACACCCGGTAGGTTAAATACGGATTTTTTTGGGCGTGAAGTGTATAGGGTATCTCGAAAGAGGTAAGGAGGAATTAATACATTGGAGATGTATTTAACGAGAAGTCAAGAATATTTATTGAAAAAAATTTAGAAAACAAATTTTCCATGAAAGATTGAAAAGAAGTTTGCCAAAGAAATACAGGTGAAACTGGAAATGACGCCGTCCATTTCATACAGGGTGTCACCTAGAAAATTATAGGAATCTTTTTTAAAATGGGATATATTAATGCCATATATTTATCAAACAATGAAAAATTTTATATGGATATATCTTCTGAATTGTGCCTTTTTTAATACGCACAATCATCTTGTCGATTTTTTTTTCTTTTACTATCCTTTAGAATATATTTAATTGGTTCTGGATACACACACAAAATTAAAATAATTAAAACTACGATTGTATTAAATAATTTATATTTCTTCACAATTGATATTATATAATTATTTCAAATAATTGTTAATACTACTTGTATGTGAAATAATAGTATTAAAGTATATAGTATTAATTGAAAAAAATACTTATACATATTAATAATGATTACGTGAATTATATTTGAAATAATACGATTATTAGTAAATCCTCACGAAAAAAAGAACATCTTAATATTACTTACTAGAAATAAATCGTAATTAGAAGGATTATTATTGTTTTAGTAATTGATTGCTAGTTTTTGATGAATTTTTAAATTATTAATGTTGATAAAATGAATGTAGCTCTATTAATCTTGTTAATTTTAATTATTTTCTAATAATTGGAGGCACGTAACAACTCAAAATAATTACTATGATAATTAAATTGTTATAATTTATTTCTAACACTAGTAACTTAAATCGCACCTCCTTGGGACACCCAGTATGTCCTGGCGTTATCTTCGAGATACTCCGCTTCCGTTCAATCATAATCTGTTTCCTTAAACGAGGCCCATGTATTGCGCCTCTGCATTTACTTGTTGTCGCCATACTTATATTATTGCTTAAGTATTTTTTTTTTCCTTAGTTATTAATACTATTTAAAAGTGTGTATATGCAAACATAAGTGCGTGTATGTTGTGTATGAATGCGTGTAAAGACTTCAGCAATGTAACGAAACGGTCGCGTTCTAAATATGAGTGTGAGTTAGCGGCTGTTCGATTTTCGCTTTAATAAATACTGTTCTTTTACTGAAGAAATAAAATCGTGCCGCTCTTAATTTAAATAGGTTGTCTAGAACGCGGAAAATGTGTAATAAAACAACGTATCATTTAAATACACTCTTTTGTAATTGTATGTACGTATATATAGTATACATACTTATATAGTGTCACATAAGGATTATTCCGTATTTATTTCTACGATCGCGTTTAACGGCGCTTTTTCCATTAGGGATCAATCTTTCAAATGGACGTTGATACGTCACTTTTGTCTTCTTCAATTTTATATAAGCAATGCGTCGTCAATTACTAATTAATTATTAATTACTTGTTAACGGTATGTCTCTGATCAATTATCATGGACTTTGAAACTGTTGAACGTTTTTAAGTTGAACTTTTGTAATTACTAATGTCTAAACAATTTTATTGCTTGTTAAATAATTATGGTATTTTGCATTGTGATCAGAAAAAAATAGATTATTCCGTAAAAGTTTAGGGTGAGAAAATCCGGAATACTTAAGAGTACTAAGCGGTTTTTATATCCCGTTTATATCACTTTATATCAATAATAATTAATATACACAGTTTATCAATGAGATATATTGATATTTTTTAATAGTAGGTATTAAATATTAGCATGTATTGTTTAATCAATGTTTTTTTTGATTAAAATTGATGTTGAATATAAATTCGAATGTTAATAATGTTCTAATGTTGAATAATAAGGAATAATGATTAATGATCTTATATGAATAATATTTATAATATTACTATGAAAAGATGTAATTTATAGTAGCAATAGACTTGAGAATACTTTTCTCATATCAATACCATATCGTCTTGTTCTCTGCAATTAAGATTATAATAAATATTTCGTTGCAATAGACCAACTACTGTATCAATTTAGCCGAAAGGAAAGAATGAAATTGATCAGAGACAGGCCATACATCGCAGCTAGTTACTTTGTATAAGAGATATCTCTTTGTAATTTATACTTATTCACTCCAAATTTGCTCAAGGCAATCCTTTTACGCACCGAGTCATACATTGAGAGACTTCTATTCTCCGCTCCCCTGTGTTTCCCACAGAATCAGTCAAATGTTCACGAAATATTCGAAAATAAGTCCTTCAATCGTCGAGCCATACTCGCGATTCGACTCGAATCGAGTCGCTGTACATTTTGCGACAGATCTAATGACATTCCACATCGGATAAGAATAAAGCCCGAGCCGTGATTCCCGCACGAGAGGGATCCCGAGCGCGCAAGTGGTTGCGAAACGCTCTGTTGAGAAAAGAAAAAAAGAGAGAGAGAAGAGAAGGAGAGAAAGAGAGAACAGAAAGCCCACACTAGCATGGGAACGAGCGTACTTATTTATAATAACGTTGAACAATTTTTCGCGCTCCGTTTTGAACATTTTGAAACGCCTCGTCGCGAATTGTCAAAAATGTTGAACTTCGGGGCGTATCGTGTAAATATACTTATGTACTGAAATATGATGAATAATGACTGTAACCGGTGAGATAATTAATATGTATGTACGTGTGTGTGCGTTGCGTGTGTGCGAACCGTGTGAATCGCGGAACGACAGGAAGCGATTACAGTGTCATAACGTTACTCCACGAGAGGCATCAATTTTGAATTTTTATGATCATAGATCCTTATAGAAGTCCTCCATTAATCCGCATTACTTGGTGACCGCGACGCGACACTTGTTTTTGTTGTTACACTCACAACGAATTGCGGGAATGAATCGTCCGTGTTTCTTATAAGAATTGTAATATGGTATCAGTTGCTATCAGTGAAACGTCAGTGGAACGATCCTCCTGCACTTCGATTATCCGTAGTGAAATCTTTTGCTTTTTTTTCCTCCTTTCGAAACACTTCTTTAATCATACGCTAAGAATTTTTTTGTTTAGATTTTGAGGTTTGAGGATTTCTCTCACGTGTTAGACATAGATGCTTCTTGGATATTTGAAATCTAAAGAAATCGAAACTTCTCATTTTTAGATCTATCACTTTTCCTGGAATTTATGATCTTTGTATTTTTAAATCTTCAGATTTATTTTAAACTTTTGAAATTTTGATTCCTGGAACGAAATGTAATTCTGTGTTCTTGAAACAGAATTATTTTTTTCTGAGTTTATCGGTCCTTTCTGTTCTTGGAATTTTGTATTTTCAAAACTCTTAGGATTCTACAAACTTCGGATCCTTGAATCTCAGAACTATAAATTTGTGGTATTTTACTTTCAAGTTATTTTAAAACCGAATCCTTTATCTTGAGACGTTTAATCTCTTGTATTTTAAAATATTTTAGTTGATCACTTGATTGCTATCCGATTGCTTTAGCTTAAAAACAGTTAACAGCTGTTACGTTTAGATCGTTGCATCCTTTCTACTGTTCGATTTTTTGAATCCTCAAGTCCTAAATATATTTCCGTTCCTTAAAGACCTTTCACAAAACTGACTGAATTATCATAAGTTATATAGCCAATTTTCAACGAATCACTTAGCCACGTAAATACGAGAAGCGCCTCGCACACGATCTGATTAATCGCAGAAATCCAGTAGAGATTTTTAAACGAATCTCACGCCATTTCTTCTTAATCGTCAAAATTAAGAACCACTCAGAATCAGTGGCAAAAATAAATACAATTTTATATGATTTGGCGAGAAGTAATGACTGAGGTTTTTTTTATGAACACTATTTTTTCGCACAGATTTTTATAAATTTGTATTTCATTAAATTTACTACGACTCTAGTGGTTTCTTAATTTTGTTAGAAATTTATTTAAACTTGCGTGTTAGAACAGTAAATACAATTTAGCGTGAATAGTCGCGAGTGGCAAACATGTTTAATTTTACATCATAAATATCTTAAGCTTCAAAATATATTGATAACATTTTTTCTCAAAAACGTTATCAAGCACTTTTTCTACTCGCTTTTGTCAGATCGCGTGTGATTTGAGTCATGTACACATTGATTTGGGATTGTTGTTCACAAGGGTGATGATTGAAACGATAGAGAGATAAATAAAAATGATCATGGAGGTACATGCGGAACGGCAGCTTTTTAATATGTCTACGAAAAGTATTGTCAAACAAATACTCTTGAACGTTTTAATTAAAGGTAATTCGTACAGTACATAAAATTTGACTTTTATTCTTTATGTTTAATGTTTAATTTAAATATTTAAGGTTACCAAATAATTCGACAATTATCTTTTGCTTAAAGAATATCTATATTTGTAAAAAAAAAAAAACTAATAAAAAATCAAACACAGTTAATGAGAGTACTTCACGGTTAACGGTGCACAAAAAATAGTAAAGAAAACTTATGTTAAAATTTTTACTTGAACCTTGATAATATTATCATTATCAAATCTTTTATAATTTATGTGCATCCATTTATGTTACAGTTATTAATATCTGCAATACCATGGTATTTCTACCATGTGCAATACTATGTGCAATACGTTCTCTTTGTGGTTGCTTAGATATATTTGTTTGATCGATATTTTACACAGCGATGTATAATGTTTTATTGAACAAGAACAGAAGTTGTACCGATTCAAATCAATTGTTTGTGATAATCTAAAGTCGGATTATGGTGATAATTATAAAAGATTATCAATGGCGACAGACGGATAAAAGAATAATAATTTACGTGCCTTTGAAAGGTCGCCCTAAAAATGTGGATTTATTCGTTATGGATAATTACGTAAAGGTACTTGGAATTTTCTAAACATTTATAATGACATCTTTAAACTTAAATAAATAGGATATTTTTACCTTTTTTTTTCTTTAAAGTTAAAATCTTTCTCTAAATGTAATTTTTTAATTTAATTATATTTTTTATTATATTAATTGATTAATTGATATGTTTAAAATACAACACTTAACCAAATTTTTGAGGAAAATTTTTTTATTAAAAATTCCTGTTTTCTTTGTATTACACTTATATCTGAACATATCTAATATAGGTATATAAGAGGACTTAATATTCGAAAATTATTAATTTTAATGACTTTTGAAAGCACCACACAATTTTTAATTAAGAAACTTGATATATTACGTGTGAAAACAATCTCGCAGTGATGTAATTAATTTTTATTAAAGATTAGTTTTTCACCCTTTATTTTGGAATTATTTCTGTGGGAAAACGTACTTGAAGAAGAAAGTAAATGTACTTTGACAGACATCGAAGCTATTTTTTCTTTGCAAAAAGCGAGCATGGCTGTGAATTGGCCAAATCTTGAAGCAAAAAATATTAGTAAAAACGAAAAATATCATACTAGAAACCAAATTTTAGAGAAGGCACAAAAGATTTTAGAAAATCGTGCAAAATATAAGAAAGGTAAGGATTATTTTTAATAATATGAATAGAGAAAAAGACTGCTGTTTTAGATTGAACGGAATAATTAATATACATATTAAAAATTGATACTCGCCGCTATTTTACAGAGAAACTTCAAAATCTGCAAAAAGAAGCGGTAAAAATGCAAATCAATTTGGATACTGTTACACTAAATAAAATAGAAGCTTTGAGAGACAGCCATCGGAAAATTGCGATGCAAGATTTCGAAGAATGGCGATTAAATGCGGAAATGCCATTCCTTCAGAATATTTCTGGCAAAGTGCAAAAGAATAGAAAGGCATATAGGTATTATTTTAAAGAGAAATATAAATTTTTTTTAGAATATTGTATGTAACGATTAAAGATATCTTGAGAATTATAATAAAAGAAAAGTAGTTTTGAAAAAGCATAATTCTGTAGAAATTAGTTATTTCATATATAATTGATATATTTTTCTAAAAGGCCTCCACTTCAATGGTTCAAAGACGATCTTGGTATCATACAATCTCGAGAAATTGACAAGAAAGAAGTTCAAATAAAAGAAAAACAACAAGATAAATCAATAGTTATAGAAGAATTAGAGGAAGAACTAATTGTTGAAAAGAAATCTGAGAAAGTTTCAACTGTTGAAGAAAACATAAACAAAGACTTAATTGTTAACGAATCAATAGATCAAACGAATTTAAAAGAAGATACAACCTTCAATGAAAATACTGAGAAAGAGACAGACGTAGAAATAAAGAAGACAACAAACCTAAGCAAGAATTTTAATTTTACAAAATGTTTTAGTTATTCCGAGGACTCCGAATCAGATAAAGAAGTCACATCCTTTAAATCTTCTTTAGTTAAAAAAATTAATCAGAAATACTCGCAAAAATTTTGTACAAAGACGAAGAAACAAAGGCCAGATCGGAATTTAATTGACAGGATACTGAAGGATCGATATTCCCAAATAAATCAAATATTTGATGAACCTACGAGGGCAGTTCCACTCCCTAGAAGAAGTGGAACGATTAACGTAACTTTTTCTGAACGAGCCTTCCCTACTCCAGCAAGAGAGAGTGTCTTCATTGAAGAACAGGAAGTATGTTTGAACAGAGACCTTTAATATAAATTTTATGATAAATTTCTTTATACTAGATGTACGAAACTTATGGAAACTTTTTCATGAGAAAGAGAATCTTTGATGTTTAACAAAAATTTGTTAGAAATTCATTTTATGCTCGAAAGAACTCTATAAGAAATTAATTTTTTTTTAGCAACAGTTTAAATTTGAAGTTTTGATTTAATTGTGTACAGGTTTTGATATAGATATATATTTTAAATGCAGTTTGTTTTAGTGGCTTTCCAAGCAAGCAGAAGCCAGAAGAAAAACAGGGTTTATTGCCGAGGACCTTCGTCCTGAAGAACAGGATCCACAATGGTTGAAAGATAAGGGCGAGTACGTTAACAGAAGTTTGCCGCAAATATTTTTTAATTTTTAAATTAAATTAAATTAAATTATTTTCTATTTTAGTGACTTTTTCAAAGCGGGAAATTATTTAGCTGCCATCAATGCATATACACATGGAATCAAAATCAGCGACAAGATGGCGGCACTTTATGTGAACAGATCTGCTGCGCATTATGCTCTTGGAAATTATTATAGATGTATTGATGATTGTTCTAAGGTAATAAAAATTACAATCAATGTACTATATACAAAATATTATTTTAAGTTAAAAAAAAATTTAAAAAGTTGTACAGAATAGAGAAAAACAAAAATATAAGAAATATATATAATAAAATAATAAATATTAAAAATATAAATAAAAAAGTAATAAAGAAATAAGTAAAAAGGATTGAAATTAAAAATAGAAATATGGTATAAAGTTATTTATACATTATAAAATAAAAGGTATAAATAGAAAAGCTTCTACCTCTAAATAATTAATCTTCAATTTAATTATTAAATATATGAAAAACTAAAGTTGTTAATGGTTTTTTTTATATAGGTATTTGAGTTAATGGAACCAAAGTGTGAAAGTAACAGAGTATCGCGAGCAAGGTGTCATGCTCGTCGAGGTGCTGCGTTTTGCAAATTATCTGCACCACAGCATGGAATCCCTGAATTAGAAGCTGCTTTGAAGCTAGATCCGAATAACAAGAGCATTCAACGCGATCTATATGCTGTTAAACAATATTTTAACATAAAGGAATAAAAAAGGAATAATTAGGATTAATTTTCTAAAAATTTTACCCCTGTAGAAATTTTAGGAATATTTCAACTTATTGAAACTTATTTCATTTATTTGTGTCATATCAATAAGTTGATTGATTGTGTATAAGGTACATACATACAAGTAATTAAAGTATATATAATAAGATATGTAAAATACTTATTTAAAGTGTACATAAAAATGTATTACTTCCCTTATATTTATCATATATTGCTATTTTTTATTCTACTGAAAACATTAAATTTGTTTTAACTTTTTGTTTATCTTAAAAAATATAAGATATGAAACAAAGAAAACATTATTAGTGCAAAATTTTTATTTTTTAAATTCTGTATTTTAGATTTTGAATATGTTTGATTATGTTTACTTTCATATACTTTTAACATTCAGACACAACGTTTGTTAAGATTTATATTAAATGCATACATGATCATATAAACCATACTTTGCTAGTATTGCTATACAATACATAATTTAACATAATTAATCTTAGTAGATTTATATATATAATTCTGAGATGGAAAATTAAATTAAATTGTGTTAAAATAAACGAATTTTCTGATACATTCCAAAATACATTCGAAATAAAAATTTAGAATCCCTATATATCCGTAGTTATCTTAGATTTTCTAGCAATTTTAATAAACAGAAATTTATAATAAAGTTTTTTTTAAGAAAACAAAATTCTATTCTTTTGAATAAAATTATCATTATTTTAATTATCTAGGGACAATATATGTATTTAAAATTGTTTTCCTTGTTCAAAACCTGGAATTTTTTATAGCTAGAATTTTATCCATACAAGCGCATTTAATATGCTCTACAGCATGGATAACTTCATGATGACGATCTCGTTGTTGATCAATACGATGCCTGACCATGAAAACGAGGGTGACATTTCTGGTTTCGGTCGGAGTACAGATCTGTTTGGAATCAGGACAGCATCCTGATCCAGCACAGCGTGTCAGAACTGTGGATGCCGGATAAAAAGCTTCGTCAGGCCCGAGGCCCACAGTCAAGAGATCCTCTACTGCAATCGCCCTTGGTTGGGGCAGCAGACATTGAAATTGGTGCACCAATTGTACGTGGCTCAAAAAATCACTATCTCTGTATTAAACAAGAACAATGTAACTACAAAAATATAGGAATGAAAAAGAAGATTAGATAATGAAATAAAAAATAAAAAGGAAAATACGATAAGAACCAAATATTAAGAAGTGAAGAACGAAAAAAGAAAGAAAAAGTTATGTAAAATAAAAATAAATAGAAAAGAAGTAATAACTTTGTTAAAGAAACTGAAAAATCTAACTACATTATTCTCTTACCTGTGATGCCTGCCAACAGCAGTTAATACAAATTGAACGCAGATGACTAACAATAAAAGTTTCGTCATCTTGGAAATGTGATTCTTAAAGTGAGTTTGAACAATTTAAATCACTGGAGTGTATTGTTTAATAATAGTAAATCAGTAATTTTTAATTATTATTTTAGTTAAATTCAATATTTACTGTAATATATTTCTAAATAACCAAAGCGCACTTTTTAAAAATAATCAACAGCATTGCTCGATAAAATTAAGTCTCGAATAGCAATCACAATATTTTCTAAATATGCTTAAATTGATTCATCGATTATATTTTCTTTCAAGGAAACCAAATAATTTTATTGACAAAACTCTTTTTTAATTAAGCACAAAATAAAACTGGAAAAATACTGGAACTTCGGGTGTAGAAATCCTTGACTTTTAAGTTTTTCAAATCTTTTTCACTTTGAATTGAACGGTAAAAGAAGTAAATTAAAGAATCCAAGAAAGTAAAAGACTCAGATTTTCTTCAAATCAAAAAGAGAGAGACTCAGTTCTTTCAGTAATTTCTAAATCAATCACAGACAACTTAATCTTCACACTGCCTTTGGTGTCTTCTTGAAAGAAGAAGCCAACTTCGCGAGTCTTATTCCCAGAAGTATCTCTTCTTTTCTTCAGAAATATTTAATTAACCATCTTGATAATTTTTTTGAATATGCGTTCTCTATTTTCTTCCAAAGACCAACTTCTTTCGATCTATTCTACGATCTTCACGATTGGCATCGAAGAGGTCCACTGCAACTACCGCCGAGCTCTGCGATCAGAAATCTTTCATTCTGTGTATACACGTAACTGTTATCCAGTTTTTCCCTCACCTCGTTCTACCTTCGCCGATTTCTTCTCTCTCGTTGCTACTTGCTCTTCAATTTCTCTTCGCAGAGAGGTCTTCCTATGGATTCTCGGTAAAAGAAGAAGATTTGAGGAGGGATCGATCTAACCGTTCTGAGAAATTCTTCCAAATGACCGTAATTACTAAGAGTACTTCGCGTGACTTTTCTCCTTCTCGCTTCATTTCCTTCATCTTCTGCTTTCTTTTTCCTGTTTTCTTTTTATCTGATTACCTGGTTTAGGATGCAGAAATCCGAGAAATACAGTGAAACAAAGATTGAAGTTTTTTAAAATTATTAGAATTAATATAAAATTTTATAAGTTTTTTAAAATTCGGCATTGTAATACGTATAATCCTAAATTGCGTCATTGTAATTTTACAATATATTTATAATCTATTAAATATAATATGATTAAAGTTTCAGTAATTAAATTGATTTAGTATTATTTTATTATAAAAAAAGTACATATAAATTTACATTTCTAAATTAAATTTTCCAATTTAAACTTTTTTAGCTGCATAGTACGTTAAAAATTGATTAACTTTCGAAACAATTATTTTTGAGGAAATTTAATTTTTGAGAAAAACTTTTTGTGGAATGAACCTGATATATTACAGTGATAAAATATGAAAAATGAACACATGAAAATTGTTTTTATCTATATAAAAAATATTTATTTGTTTTTTAATATATGCAATAAAAAGGAATCTATACTGCTGTTAATACACGATTTAAAAGTACAGGGAGGAACAAATGCAAAAATATTATTCATTTCTACGAACGGAAATCACCTGGGATAACAATTATTAGTATTGCGGCTTATGCTGAGATATAATCTATTGCAGTAATACATAAGCGTCTACGTCGTGTCTAGTCGAATATTGTGTACATTCTAAAGACTTCTTTCCTTATTTCCGTAACATACGTGAATTTCAGTAGACGAATAGGAAAAAAATTATAAAGAAAGATTTCGGGTGAGAATAATTATAGCACTTGTAATGGTAATTCATTTATATATATTATATATATACAACACACACACAACACTGCGCAACAAAATTACGCAACATCTGTTTCACTATACAAAAATAGGCAAACTTCAAGATAGAATAATTTCGTCAAAAATCATCGTATCGAGATGTTTAAAAAAGCATTTTAAAGCTTGAAACCTCTACTTTTCAAATCGCTACTTGAAAATGTGGTCTCACGGAGATTTTTTGAAGTTACACAAACATATACATATATAAATAAAGATATATCAGATCTCAAAATTTTTTATAAAATTTGCGAAGTTCCACGAGGCGGACTAAAAATTGTACGCAAATGCGATTTAGATCATTCGAAAGAGCGAATCTTTACCTTTAATTTTTTTTTTACGAAGCTCCGTACGATTTTTTTTCACCGAGTTATTCAACGTTGAAACAAAAATGACTCTTTTAGAAAATTTGGAGAGGTGCAAAACAATTAAATATATAAATATAAAGATAAATAAATATTAAACAAGAATAAATTTTAAATACTATTAAATAAAATGCTCACATAAATTATTAAATCACGTGCTATTGAATATGCAAAATTAAAAAATAAATTAATATATCTTTAAATATGCATTTTAACTTTTTAGATAAGTTGTTTTTGCAGAAAGAATTGTTGAGTTATTATATTAACATTTATTATAAATATATGTTACATATAAAAATTAATATATTCTAAATGCTCTCATTTTTTAATTTTAAAATATATTAATACGTCATGTAGATATATTTTAAAAGTTATAAATAGCGTATTTTTATATGTACAATCATGCGTTTTTGTTTATCTGCTGTAATATAACTTAATTGTTAACATATGTAAAATACAAAATCAATTTAAAATTTGTTGACTGTTTCAACTTTTAATAAGATGAGTTATTTGTCAACATCTATATTCAAATTGAGGAAACAGATTAAAATTCTTTACACAGATTGGACGAGAGTGGGTCATCGAAAGTTATAATGGAATTCGTAGTACTTTGGTGGTCGTATATTTCAAAGATTGAGTCAGCATCAAGTGATTCATAGTATAAAAATTTAATATAACATCTCTCTTCAATATAAATCGATATATTCCTTTTTTTAAATTAAACTCATCGCACGCGTTAGATATTAAAATATATCACAAATAAATTGTAACTATCGCAATATTTTTAAGATATTTCTAAAAAAAAAAAATGAAAGCACAACTATTTTAAATCGTGAAAATTACAAAATATTTATACAATTAGAAAAAAAGATAAATAAAAATATTAAAAATGAAAATACAAAAATAATGATATTACAAAAGTGAAGAATTTGATAGATATATTTAATTAGAAGTCAAAGCGCGGTCAAAGTACGCGTTTTGTGCAAGAACGATCATCGTTAATGATAATCAATTAAATCTAGGAGTCACCTTTACTGTAGAAAAAAGGGACTTAGAACATAGATTAATCATTTTGTAATTATAAACTAGACCGTATCACGTTTTATTTCTGGAATAGGAATCTAGTCAATGAGTTGCATGAGCCAGGAAGGAAGTTCTACTCGTTTGCGATGAGTATTCGATAGTATTCGAACAATTACGCTGGCAATACGTCATTCTTACGTGTAATAACGAATGACTTGGCAGTTATTTGTTAACATATAGTTACTTGAAACAATTTAAGACTAAAGAACCATTCAAGAACAGCAAACTATTTATTTGCAATATTAATAATAAACAACCAATACTGTGCATTAATTTTTATAAGTATTCAGCAACAAATGATTAAAAAATTATATTTGAAATTATTATTTGAAAGATAATTAAAAATCTTTTGCATCGCGTATGTTAATATATAGTTAGGTAAGAGCACGTTGTGAATGACGTCAGTAATAAGGGAACCCCCCGTAAAGGAAAGAAAATTCTTCGGCTAGGTGTTCCCACCTACGTCACTGCTCACGGAACAGCTTCATTATATTTCAGCCTTCCGTATCAGGTGCAAAACTATCTGGCACTGACGAAATTATTTTACAATCTTGACGTGTATTATGATTAACTTGTGTAAAAAATTAATTCTCTTAGATTTTATACATTATTTAATATGCATGTTTAAAGTAGATACATTTCTCCTATTTTTTAATTATTATCATTCGTTTATAAAAAATGGTTAATAATAAGTAACAAATTGTTTTTATTGTTACATGACAGTAATAATGTATACAGATAATATTTCCTTTAATTATACACACACGTGTAACTTAATAAAATAACCAATTAGGTACATGGTGGACATGACTTGGCACG
Source organism: Cyphomyrmex costatus (assembly GCF_001594065.2). Classification (NCBI taxonomy): domain Eukaryota; kingdom Metazoa; phylum Arthropoda; class Insecta; order Hymenoptera; family Formicidae; genus Cyphomyrmex; species Cyphomyrmex costatus. Next base: position 68,587 of record NW_017278296.1, read on the forward strand.
TGGCCATATAATTTGTAATAAAGTGGCGCCAGTGCAATAAGAAATTCCAATTGCGGGCGCTCTCCGCACACATAATTAATTCTAGAAAAACTTATAACCACGGTGACAATAAGAAATAAGATTTACTGGAAGTACATTTATTCCGCCTGAATCATTTATCAGATTAATTCCTGAGAATAAGAAAGCGGAAAAAGAACAAATTTATTATATATTCTAACATAAATTCTAAGAAATCTCATTCTGGGCAGAAAATAACTTAAAAACCTGATTTTTATGTATACAATATAATATATTGTAAAGAAAATAACGTTTACCAAATTGCATAGATTTATAATTTACAATCAGAATTAACAACATATAATGCCAAATAATCGCATATTGTAATTTAATGTAAGATAAATGTATTAAATAGATAGTATGTATAATATATATTTATTTATATTAATGCAGTTTGGATTACCTCTTTGACCTTGATAAAATCTAATAAATCTGACGAAGTGTTGCAAAAGACTATTTAATTGCATGTTGATAGTCAATAGCTGATTTACGTAAAAAAAGCCTTTAAGATGCAAATGTATTGTAGATATTGCATCGTTACTGAGAAAATAAACGTGATTAATACGTATTAATTTAATCTTTTTGCATTTGGTTATTCACCTGTCAAGATGACATACGTGGTCGTTATCATATCTTTGATTTCTGAGTTTCCTCGAAGATTTCCATTTTTCTCGTAAAACAAGTTAGCGCATAACTTTAAAAATCTGGAAAGAAGAATTATGTACAAATAATATAAATACTTAAAATCAATAGATATTTAAAAAAAAGGAGGAAAAAAGGAGAAGAATGTTAAAAAACATTTAATTTTAAGTTTCATTAAATAATAGTAAAATTTATAATTTTTCCAATTTAAAAAAGGTATAATTATATTACTTATTACGGAAAATTCAAACTTTAAGGAATTACATGGTGTTTATTGTTTACTCTCTTCTAGCAATCTAGTATTATAATAATAATAAGATTTTCGCGAAAACAAATAGCTTCTGCACTTTTTCTGTGTGAAAGGAAGAAGAGAGCACTAATTTTACGATTCATGAAAGTTAGCAAAAAGCAACCAAAATATTTGAAGTAATCATCATTCACGAGATGATTCTGCTATTGTTATTAGAAGCAGTTGGCCGCGAAAAATGACTTTTAAAGTGACAATCCGCGTAGCAATTAATTGTTTAAACCAATAACGCATAAATATCTAATCTAAATTATTTGTCAATTATTAATTTCGTATGAAGAAGAAAAATTGAACTTTCACCTAATTGTTTGATTCATTAATTATAAAATATTCTTTTTAATTTTTTTATATTGTATCATAAATCATATTTTTAATTATAATCGTTTTATTATCATTATTAAAATAAACATTAAAACCAATATACTTCCACAATTTTTTCCTTTTTTTTTTAATAAACTTGTTAATTTATATGTAATTTTCTTTATTGCTTATTTACTTATATCATAATTACATTCTGAAGTAATATCATGTATGCATTGATATTAAAATTACACATCGATCAATAAAGTTCAAATTTATGTCTAATTGTTAAACTCAAAGTAGAAGTTCTTTAATATTCGATAGATTTTAAGAGTAAATCTTTACTTTAGTAAAAAAAAGTCATTATTTTTAAATAACAAACAATATAAGCAATTAAAATTGAAATGTTTTCCATAAATTAAATTTTGAAAAGTCAATAAACAATAAAATTATATTCTTAAATAAATTTTAAATAAATTTTATGTTATAAGAAAAATTTTTGAAATATAATTAAACATGTACTTCATAAAATATTGAAAAGTTGCAATAAACGCAATTTTCTTTAAGACTTTTCGAACAATTTTTTACATGTAAAAATTAATTCTAAAAGTTATAACTAAGTAATTTATTATTAAAAACATTTAATAAATTTTATCGGAAAAATTGATATAAAAATATTCATTCTCTAGATATCAATACATTATTGTTTTTTTATTTTCTTAAATTATGTCATTACATTAATCATTATATTTACATTATTCATTGTAATATAAATATGCTTGATAGATTCATTATCGGCTGTAACAATTATAATATTATTCAAAGTGCAAAGGGTTAAGCAGCAATGGCTGCACACGCCCGTGAAATGGTTGCACAATAAAGCGGAATCATCGCGGAAGGCACGCGCGATCTGGACTTTACGCGTGTTCTAGCGTGAGGCATGCGTGCAAGCTCTTCCATATATAAATACTCGTGTGTCAGTGGGAAAATCTCAGTCGGCTAATACTTGGTGCCTGTGTAGCTTTTCTCTCATTGAGCTACCACTGTTCAAAAACTTCACCACGTGATTTTCTTGCTCTTCAAAAAGAACAGAGCAACAGAGTTTCGAAAGTAGGAAAGAAGAAAAAAAGATATTTAAAAAAATCCATCAAGTTTATCCTGCTAGCATCCTTTTTCTTCAAAAAGAAGCACGAAGATAAATTTATAAAAGAAAAAAATATCCAAAAAATAAGATTAAAGAAGAGAAAAATTCAAGAAGAAAAAGAATCTTTTCAGTTTTCTGAAAGTGTGGTGATTTCGTTCTTAAAAAAACATAGCAAAACTTTTTTATCCTTCCTGCGTTTTTAATATCTTCAGTTTGATCTAGTGTAATGTAATTTTTGAGCGAAAAAATCAATGGGACCAAAAAACCTTGCAAGTTCAATGATCAATAACGATCGGTTTGTTGAGACTAAGGATCACTGATCAATTCACCAATCGAGTACGATTGAGCTTTCCAGTAAAAAATCCAAGCTTTGAGTTCACTTTTCGACTAGAAAAAAACCGGCTAGACCAATGATGAAAGGCAGACCGAGAGGATCGCTTCTGAGGCTCTTGATTCTCATCCTGACGACGGTGGATCAGATAATGGTAGTCTTGACGGCTCATCACGGTGGTCATCACCATCAAGTCTCGAGGAGGATCCATCTACCACGTGCAGTGGAAGCTACCAAGAAATTCCTCTGCAGAGAGCCCCAATCGAGAGCTTACAATCTGAGGGATCTGGTGCACAGTATGCAACCGAGTGAGAGCGTGAATCAGCCGGTGTACATTGTGGTGAAGAAGTGCGACAACCATTCGGGCTGCTGCGTTAGTCCCGATCTCAGCTGCGCGCCGGTCCAGTCGTCGATATATTACGAGGACATGGAAGTCGAGGTCTGGAGCCTGCTGACGAATAGCACGAGAAGGGTGTGGATCAGAATCGAACAACACGGCAGGTGCAGTTGCGAGATCAGTAGTGCTAGTGAGAGACTTAGAGAGGACACTCAGCCACCTAGTATACAGATCCTTTGATCCTTGAAGTTCCTTGGATTCAGCACTGAAGCAAAAAACTGCAAGTGGATCGATCAGTAGTTGATTAATTATCCTGCATTTCGATTGCAACACTGTGCTGGAAGAAGAATAACATGGAGTGTCAATTGAAGTTGGTTACTCAAGACTGGGATTAATTTTTTTTTAAGATTTCTATTTTACATATTTTAATTTTTTTACGTTTCCTTAAAATTGCGTGTCGCTACAGAACGAAGACTAAAGAAGCAACAGCACTGACTTACTCGTCAAAAATATTTAATATATAGTGTAATGTTATGAGAAAAATATAAAGTGTCGGTAAATGTTGATCGTAGTTGAGACTGAGGACAAATTGAAGTTTTTACAGTTAATACTCGATCTATTCTGTTTACGGCTACATGATGACGGAAGACAAGAAGCGATAAAGTAAAATTAGTTAGCACATTATATGAACTTTAATATTCAAATTAGCTTAATTAACAAATCTAATTAAGAAATTAAGGACTAATAGAAAATACAGAAGAAAGACGCCCAATAAGTGATTGTGATTGTGAAGGATTAAGTCATAAAAAATATTTCGAGTGCAAAAATCATTTGGATAAATAAGAAAAAAGAAATGAACTTTTTTACAGATAAATTTAAGAATTTAAAGATCCAATTTTTCGATGATTAGTTTTCAGCAAAAGAAACTTCGATCCTTCAGTTGACGAAGAGATATGTTTTATATATAAATATCTCGCAGACATCTATTTTTATCGAAGACATCTATCTCGAGGTGATAACTTACAATGTTAATGTATTTATTAGACTCATATCGTGCCAAACTTTTTTTATGCAATTTAGTGTGATAGAATAAATGTAAGAGGATTAGAATATCCTGTCGGATATCAAAAAAGTACATAAGGGCCTTTTAACATAACACATGTTACATTTCTTTTTGAATACTTTAAACATCCAGGATGTTCTATTGTAAGTGATTACACACGAAGTGTAACTTAGCGACAATTATTATATTTTTACCTACTTCACAGATTGTGATTGTGAATATTTTAGAGACATTTAGGACTTTTAATCGACATTGTGATTAAAAAAAATCATATCAATTTGTAGCGATAACACTAGGTTTCAAAGTAAGATGTATATCGGTTCCAACTACTCCTTTCGTGTATTCGAATTTGTTTTCAAAGTGACGTTTATATGAAAGTAATAACATCGCAAAGCTAACAGCCATGTTAAATATAACTTCGCTATACATTTGCTAAATGCGATACTGTTCATGCGGAGTTTACATTAGTTAAACAAAGTCCAGACGCAGCGAAAATAACTACGTTTGTATGTAAATAGCTTTGTACAAAGAGCGCGTGCTTCAAAAATTATAGTACTTCAAGAATCAAAAATAAGAAAAACTTTTTTGTGCCATGAGCGATTGTTTAGAAGTTTAACTTCTGTAAATAGGCAATGAATTTTCTAGTATTTATTTTATCTCTCTCTTGCATAGATTTATACATAAAATAAGTAAGGTAAAGTAACTGCAAATGTCATACAAAACATAAAAATGTTTTATAATTTAATCCGCACACACAACACAGTATTTTTATATCAATTTTAAATTTAAGAAATTTTAGAAATCTAACCATTTATTGATATTATAATTAATTAATTTATTGATGATTCTTTAACGGAAATGTAAAATAATAAGGGTTCAACAGTATTTCTGTAGCATCTAATTAGTAGCTAATGAACTCGATTATTTAATTTTTGTATTAATTAATTTATGTATCAAATAATTTATGAAAGGCAAAACAATGAAAAAATGTTTATATAAAAATAAATTGCAGCTTTGGCTATTTTTATACTAACTCGTATAAATTTATTTCTATATATGTATATTTGTTATCGATCTCCATAATCATTTTATTTAAATTTCAGGTTAAATAATTTCGATTGTTTTTCACTAAATTTTCTCAGATTACAATATTACTTTCGTAATAAGAAACAACATCCAATGATTTTTTGCTTTAAAGTTTTCAAAAAAAATAAACAAGTAAAATATTTTATAAAATATAAGATTCGAAAAATTATAACTTTTACATTATAAAATTATTATAAATATCAATGTTAATTCTTTATATTTGAGAAAAATCTTTTTATTAGTTTTTCTTTCCTTTAATTTTTTCTCGAGAAGCTAATGTTAATTTTCACAATTATTTTGTTATTAGCTATATCATTTATCCGCCTGTCTACGGTAGACAGAAATAGCGAAACAATACGTATTCTCGATTTAGCGCGCAGACGTGTGAAAAGAATTGGACTGACGCCCAAATGAGAGCCGGCAGCGCCGTTCAACGCCAACGCTGATGGACACTTGTTCTGAAGTCAATCTTGAAAAAAAATTAATTTATGACGTTGAATGAAACTTGAATCACGTGCAAGTATCGTGTTCAAATTATATAATATATTGTTTGCTGAATGCATTTAATTTTTTACTGTTTACTTTAAAGTTTTTTTGGGATTTTCGGTTAAAATGGATTTTAAAATGAATAAATCAAACTTGTAAAAGAAATATAAATCTAACTAATTATTTTCATAACTCTAAAATTTATTACTTAAGAGTTTTTTTAAAAAATGACAAAATTATTACAAAATTCCTTTTCAACCCTTAATCTTTATTTCTAAAAAAATCACTTCTTCAATGCTTCTTAAAGAAGCTATTGAGAACAAATATGAAAAAAATGATACTTTTTTTTAAACAATTAGGAACATTTAAAACATTTATTACATAGATGAATAATCAGTTTACTGACGTTTATCTTTTACTTGTGTTTAACATAATTGTATCCGATAAAACTACATAGAATGTCTGACGAATATAAGACGTACACTAGGCAGAGAAGATGCTGTGTGATTACGAGTATCGGGCATAAGGATATTTCGAACGCATTCGTCGGCCACGTGTCCCTCGTCCTCGTCCTCCCTCATTGGCAGCCCCTCTAGCCGTATGTCCTCGCATCACAGGTTGTCCTTTGGAAATTGAAATATCCCATTTAACATTTGCACATAAAACTTTACGAATAAAGCATTTTGGATATAAAAATTTATCTAAATTAGAGAGAGAGAGAGAGAGGTGAGATACGCTAAACTTTTTAAAATAATAGTTAAAAATCAAATCAATAATATATGCGAAGCAAAATAAGAAAGTTGAAAAGTCAAGAAATGAACAAACTAAAAGATGTTAGAATAAGTAAATAGTATTGAATATTTAATAAGTAAATAATTATTGAATATATGTACATATAAAATAATTGTAAGCAATAAATCATTCATCTTTTATAAAGAATAAAAAGAAAAACTCACGTTATTAGATAAAAAGATAATGTAATGAAAGAAACAATCTTTTTTCTCGAAATAAACAGATAAAATCTTATCTAATCGTGCTTCGTTTCTCACCTCTACCCGACTGAGTTTCTCCCCACACGATCGGTGTAGGCCTCGCACCTCTTGCCACCCTCGGCGTGAAGGGTGATCTCGGTGATCTCCTTACTGTCATTCCTCTACCATTATTGGCGTCACTCGTAGCCGCCAGACTTGCTGCCAATGTTCTTTGTCGTGTATTACTAGACGGCGATGCTTCTGCTTCCCGATTCTCTTCCTCGACTTCTTCTTCAACGAGTTCGCTTCCTGTCTCTTCTGTTGCTTCGATCGTATCTACAGCATCATCCTCTCCAGACGCTAAAACTGGTTCTTCCTCTCGCTTTTCACCCTCCGAACTTACTCCTGCGAAAATAAAAACAATAGAATTACATACTCATTTTTGTAGAAACTATTGTATATTTTTTAAAGATAATATCTAAAGTTAAGCTCATGTATGCAAAGCAAGATAGGAAGGTTGAAAATCCAAAAAAAAAAAAGCAAGCCAAAAGGTGTTCAATTTATTGTTAATAATATTAGTTAAGTAAGAGAGAGAGAGAGAGAGAGAGAAAGAGAGAGGAGGGAAAGGAGAGAGGGGGGAGGAAGAGAGGAGAGAAGGGAGGGGGAGATAGATAGATGTTCTAAACTTTTTAATTAATATAATTAGATTCAGTGAGAGATACCTTCACTTGGAGTTGCGCTAGATTCTGTAGCTTCAGTTGAATCTCGTTGTTGATCATCAATACCAACAATATGTATGCTGGGAATATTAGGATCGTCACTATTATCTCCAGAAGTGGCTGTTACAGCAACATGTGTAACAGTGTTCTCTTGTTCTTCAGATTGGCTGCTACTAGTCTGTTGTAATGTGAAAGGAAAACATTAGTACCACAATAGTTTTGATGCTTTTTTATAAGAAATTACTAGAACATTTATCAGTAAAAATTACGTTGTTAAAATCTCAATCAATGTTCACGTGCGCTCGCTCGCGCGTGTACTCGGGAGGATCGCTTCTTCATATATGTTTTTCAGTCAAGAGCGATTTCTTCACCATATCACTATAAACATATGTATTCGAATAGTTTCGCATGATACAAACCTTTCTGCTTCAATTTTGTTTATCCTTGACGCAGTGTTAAACCAAGATTCCGCAAAAACAGTTTTTTATCGTCTTCTTTGTTCACTTTGCATTTCAAGCTACGTTCCGGCAAATCATCGATATTTTTTTCCACATTATATCGTTGCACCCACTTCTGTACAAATGATCTTGACTTCCTTATATATATATATATATATCTCAAGAACAAAAGTTCCCTCTATCAACTCATTAAAAATTCAGAGCGATATCTTGTACCAGTTGTGAGTAAAGCCAACTACGCTCTTACTAGACAGGCCTGGTCTAGTTTTTATCCTTGATGCGTTGTGAAGATTCGGTTGTTAAAATTTTTGTAAGAAAAACACGTTAAACGCCATGAGTGCCAAATACGCATCACGCTACGAGGCTTCCTTTATACACCCAAAAGATCCGAAAATGTAGTAATCAGCGACTGCTAAATATATGAGGAAATCAAGATCATTCGTGAAGTGGCAGCGATATAATGTAGCAAAAAATGTCGATGATTTGCCGGAATATGGCGAAGTAAACAAAGACAATAAAAAAAATAGTGAATCTGTTTTTACGGAATTCTGGCTTAATACTGCATCAAGGACAAACAAAATTGAAGTAGAAAGATTTAAATATATCGTGAGAAACTATTCGAACCCATCTCCATGTTCATGACGTGAAATGGCACAACATAGTGAAGAAAAAACTCTCTTGACTGAAAAACATGTGACGATAAAAATAGAAATTTTTACATAAAATAGAAAAATAGAAAGTTCTACATAATAAAAAAATAGAAATTTTTTTTACCGAAGGAGGTAAATCTGCAGCTGGGGAAACCTGCAGAGGTGTCGTGGGGACACTGCGACCAGTTCCGCCATCCTCCAGCTGTACTAGGTCCATTCTACTATCATCCAAACTTTCCTGAACAACAGTGGAATTGGTTGAACCAAAAATCCTAGTATTTGAACCTGAAGGTGTTGTCAAAGACGGTGTTGAGGAAGCAGTCGTAGGTGCCGAAGAGTCTCCAAAAGTGAAACGCCCTTGCGGCACCTGTGGAGAACTCACAGCTTCACCAAAACCGTCGCGACGCGGAACGAAGAGAGTAGGAGTACTTGGTACTATACAGTCGTCACCGCCATCTTCGTAGCCTTGTTGTGGCTTTGGGGAGAAAAAAATTGGAATGATGTAAACTTTTTAAAATGTAATAATTAAAAAATATCGTAGGACCATTTGAAATACCAACCAAAAGAAGGTGTTGTTGTTGCTGTTGTCTAGGCATGGGTGCAATTCCTCTAGAGGACATGGCTGTGAAAGACGTGGCGGGTTCAGCGGTTGGTCCAGCGCTACTTATGGCTTCAGATTGTTGCTGATTTGCAGGAATAATGGCTTGACCTTGTCTAGAAATTTCAACACTGGTGGAATCCTCCTCCATAATAATTTCCACTTCATTATTATCTCGTTCAACCTCAACTTCGACTTCATAAGGCATTTCTTCTTCTTCCTCTATCTCTTCATACGTATCATTGTCAAATTCTTCCTCTTCCTGTGTTTGATGATTGCCTGCACCTTCACCTTCATCACAGTCCACCACTACTACACATCCTTCTTCTACTTCTTCATCTTGATCTCTCTGACTTGACGTGGGTACCTGAAACATTACAATGATTATTAATATTAGATTAATATTAGAAAGTTAAAATATTTTTTAAATTAAATTACAGATAAGTACAATAGAAATGTAAACGTTTCTCCTTTGTATACGCTAATTTTACCTGATATTCCACTTCCGAAGCGCTGGCACTCGCAGTTGCACTGATATCTTGTCTGCTCCTCTTAGTTTTTGGACTTTGCACTTGCTCTTGACGGCCATGGTCCAATCCTTCAACTATCCCAGAACCAGAAGCAGTTGAATCTCGGCCTCGAGGTCTTTTAAGTCCCGTAGAAGCTTGAGAAGTACTGACCGATTGCGTGGAGCTGCTCGCCACTGTTTGTTGCTGATCACTGACAGTAATCTGTTGCTGTTGTTGCTGCTGTTCCACTCTGGGACTCACTAGTGCTACTGTTTGTTGCTGTTGTTGCTGCTGCTGCTGGCATTGTTGCTGTTGCGGTTGCAAATTAAGTGTTTCCGCACTTTCTGGGTCTTCTCTCTGTGTCGATTCCGCCGATTCACTTAATTGCGGTTGTACCACCAACTGACGAAGACTACTGGTTTGTGCACTTTGTGAAGTACTAGTACTTGCCGGTTGGAAGTCGGTCAGACTGCTAGTCGGTGAGCTCGTCTCGGTAGTATGCACTACCTGTTGTTGCTGCATTTGATGCGGTGCAACCATAACCGGCGCACCAGCTGTAGTTGGTAAGACGGCAGCTGTCCGCGACTGCACCACCACACTCATTGGCCTAATGCTGGCCAATGGTGTTTCTGCTCTGGCAGACATCGGTTTAATGTTCGCTGTTGGTGGCTCCGTAGTCGCACTTACCCCGCTTACTCCCGATAACTGTCTTTGAAGTTGAGCAACCCGCTGCAAAAGTGCTTCCTTTTCTGCCTGTATCTCGGATTTCTCGTGCTCCAATCTAGATATCCGACCTTCCATTTGCGATTTCAGTGCCACTATTCGTGCATCGTGCTCTGTATCAGAATCTCCTTGAACTCCGGTACTGCCTCCCACAGATTCTATCCTGGATTTTAAATCCAATAATTCTTTCTCGCAGATCTTCTTGGACTCTGTCAATTGCATAATCTTCGTTCTTGCACCCTTCAGCACCTGTTTCGCCCTGTCTTCTTTTTCTATGCTGCTGCGATTCATGGCCTCGATTTCCTTTTTCAGATTATCAGCTTCACTTTGAGCCACTACCATTTGGCGAGTTGCTTCATCTATCTTTGTCGTGAGCTCGATGTTCGCTTGGCGAAGCTCCTGGCGTCCTTCCTCTCGCAGTTGATCTTCACGTTCTTGTGTTGTCACACCAGAAGCATTCTCGTTTCTAGTTTCCTCATTGCGATTCTTCTCTTCCTCGACGCTTTTCGCGAGTTCCTCAAATTGCGTTTTATACTTTTTAGCTATTTTGCGGATCTGAATTTCCTTGTTTCTAATGTCATTAAGAACGACATCCTTATCGCTTAGCTCCTTTCTAAGGGATGCCAAATCCTTTGTCTTCGATGTAGAATCGGCTAGTGCCTCGTTAAGCTCCTGACCTAATTTGCGAACTTCTTCTGATGCTCGCGACACATGTTCATCTTGGGTTTGCATCTGTCTTTGCAATTGCGTTAGTTGTTCCTCGAGTTTTGCCTTCTCTATTTTCACTTGATTAAATTCCTCAGATCTCTTTGCATGAGTTTCCCTCTCTGACGTCAACAATTTGCTCAAGTTCTCTCTTTCAGTTTGAAGTCGTCGCCAGTCTTCAGGGCTGGCCTTATTCGCTCTTTCCAATAACGTATTTGCTCTTTGCCTCCATCTGGTTGCCTCGCCTTTCAAGCTAGTGTTTTCTTCTATCAAAGCTTCTGTTTTGGCTGTTAAATCTCTGGATATATCTCGAAGAGGTACTACTTCTTCCGATAAAGAGTTCACTTTAGTTGTAAGTTCGTTGACTTTCATACTAAGACTATCTCTTTCTTCCCTGAGGATTCGATTAGAATCCGTTATGGCGTTTAAGGTCTCCACCTTGCGCAGTAATTCGGCATGTTTGGATGTGGTCATTACATTAATCTCGGACTTTTCTCGTTCAGAATTCAGTAAAGTTTCAGTTTCCTTCAACCGCTTCTCTATTACCTCAACTTGTGATTTTAATCTCAGATTTTCAGCTCTAAGAACATCGGTTTTGGCCAAGGACAAATCCTTCTCTCTTCTTAAATATTTCATTACTCTCAGTAATTGTTCAACTGATTTGGAATCTTCCTCCAAAGAGCTAAAACTCTTATTTAGAGCTTCCAGACTAGTATCAGGACTATCTCTTCCGCTAATTATTGTCTGCTGACTCTGCATGATGGCTACTCGGTCACCCAATTCCTGAATCTGATTATGCAGAAGTGCATTCTGCGTATCCAGATCTATAATTCTCTTTTGAGTTTCTTCGACCTCATTCACAAGCTTCTGTTCTCTCTGTTTTGAGGCCAATTTTTCAGCTTCCAGAGCTTGCACTGCAGCATTTCGTTCTACAGTCAAAACATCAAATCGCTGTTGAACTTGTTGAGTGTCTTCTTTCAATTTTGACAAAATCTGCAAAGACATTTATGTTAAAAACGTAATATATAAATTCATACAAATATATTCTTTTGTTATTAGATTTACCTGCAAATCAGACGAATGCTGCAGCATTTCTCTCGTGTATTTGTCTTCTGCTTCTTTGACCGTGACAGAGGCAGATTTCAGATCTGTTTTTAACAACTCCAATTCACTCTTCAACTCATCGAGTTCTTCGACTTTTCTCTCAGCTTCAGCCAATCTATCCCTTAATTCCGAATCGGTTTCTTGTCTACCATTTGATATCTTCACCAGATCATCACCTAGTTCTTTCACTCTTTTTTGTAATGAAATGATCTCCACACGCGATTCTTTAAGAGCATTCTCCAGCTCTTCTTTGTGTTTGTTACATTCGGTTGTCAACTCTCTCAACTGTGTTTCAGCGCTTTCTGCAATGTCACAATACTGCTGACTTTGTTGTCTAGCTGCCTTTAATTGTTCGGAGAGCGAATTTACTTCAACCTGAGAGGTACTCAGTTGTATTTCCAACTCCTTTACTCTCTTCACAAGACCTTCATCGCCTGTCAAGGGTTTAGCGATGGAATGGGCAGCTGCTTGTCTCAATTTATTGTTTAACTGATCAATTTTTTGACTATTTTGAGTTTCAGTCTCTCTTACTTGATCCAACTCGACTCTCAATCTCTCACTTAATTCGCGTTCTTCTTTCAGTCTTTCTTGAGCAATCGTAAACTGTCTCTCTAAATGAGCCGCCAATTCTCTGAAGCGATCCTGTTCTTCTTGAAGACGACGTCGAAGAGCAGCACATTCCCTGTTGGCGTCATCGAGCCTCTGCTCGGCCCTAAGCTGTCCTTCAGCCTGGACTCGCTCCAGACTGGCTTTAATAGATTCCATATCTGCCTTAAGCAATGCTTGAGTTTGTCTTTCTCTTTGGTAAACCTCCCGTTCTTTTAGAAGACGTCCCTCAGTATCCCACAAAAGTTGACGTTCCTGACGAATATTTTCTAGTTGAACTTCAGCTCGAGATAAGCGAGTTTGAGCGGAAAGCGTCTCATCTTTCAGTATCATAATACTTTGTTCATGTTTGCTAATAGTGATGTTATAATTGGTACATTTCTCCTCAAGTGCCTTGATCTGGGACTTGTATGAAGCGACATTACCTTGCAAAAGTGAGAATCTGTCATTCGCCGAGTCCAACTGCGCTTTCAGTCTGCAACACCTTGCCGAATTCGATTCTGCCTCTTTTCTAAGTCTTTCAACTTCTTCGCTCAACATCTTTTCATGCGCAGTTCGTTCTTTGCGATATATCTCGTATTCATCTGAAACATGTTTAAACTGATCTTCAGTCTCTTTTAATTTCTTGAGTAACTTTTCTTTTTCTTCATCATTTTTTGTTGTTTTTAACTCCTCATCTAATTTGCCTTCTTCAATATCTTTGTCCACTTCATCTTTTCTCTTTTCATTGGAATTCTTCATCTGTTGGTACATGTTTTTGTACATGTCTTTCTGCTTTAAGAGACCGTCCAACATCTTCGACTGCCTATCTTGCGCAGCCTGCATCTCTGTTAATTGTTCCATATAACGATCCAGTTTCTCCTTCATCTCGCCTGAATTTATTTCATCGGTGGCTCGCTCCATTTCTTCTTGTCTGGATGATAATGCGCGAACAATTGCTAAGAGCTTCTGATTATTCTCCTGCAGTTCTTCGATATCTTTAAACGTCACCAACTTTTTACTAATAATTTGCGATGACGAGATGTCATCTGTGTCTATAGAAGAAGACAAATTTCCAGTTTCCATGCGAGTGCTGGTGCGACTTTCTTGGACTTCTTTAAGCAGATAACATACCTATAAAAATGTTAAAGTTTTTGTAATTACATATCATAGGTTTTTACTCTTAAATTCTAGTAATTACATATCATAGGTATTACTCTTAAATTCTAGTTTGTTGTATAACAACTCACTTGTCTAGCTAAGTCAGACAATTCAGTTTTCAGCCTCTGATTTTCTGTGGAGTGATGTTTGGAAAGACGATTAGCCTCATCAGAATTTTCATGAAGACGTTGATTTTCTGCCAGGAGATCGTCCAGCCTGTTTGTTAGCGTCGTAATATTCGCCATAGCTGTTTCATAATCTTGACGCTGTTGCTGCAGTAACGGCGCCTTTTGCTCCAATTCGCGAAGAATTACATCCATCTGAGACTTCAAACGTTCGTTTTCTTCACGCTCCACGTTTAAGTCATTGGTAACTTCAACTAGTTGGGTATAAATCTGTGTAAGGCTTAAACCTTTTCGTAATACTCGACTGGTTACAGCTGCTGCCGGTGCCAATTGTTCTACCGCTTGATTTAATTTCTCTGCAAAGTTTGTACAAATGTTATAATAAATAAGATACATCTAGTAATAATAAGAGAAATTAAGAATAAAACAATACATACAGAAATATATATGCTATCAGCATTAATGTATCAAACATGATAAAGAATTAAGTATGCGACCCACCTTGTTGAATATTTTTCAGCAATTCATTAGCATTTTCTAACTCTTTTGTCAATTCCTGGATATTTTGCTCTTTATCATCAATATCTTGTTTGTGCTGAACCAGTAAGTGATTGTACTTTGTCTCTAAGATTCCGTATTCTTCTGCAGTACTATCCACAAGTTTTTGTAATTCGCTCGCTGCATTAGAAAGTGCCTCGGCTTTAGCATTGGCATCATCCTTCATCGACTCGTATAAGCTAGTTAGATTTTTCTGTGCATTGATTTCTTTTTGGTAGGAATCGTTTATTGCTATTTCGTGGGCACGTTGCTGTTCCACCTTCTGAGCCAGTTCATCGGATTGCTTTTGAAGAGAAGAAACAGATTCTCGCAGTTGAGAATTGACTTCATTGGCTATTCGCAATTCTTCTTCACGCTGGGATAATTTAGTATCAATTAAAAGAGCTCTGGCAGAGGCCTCAGATCTTGCTGTCTGAAGTTCAGAGGTCCTCCTTGCTAACTCTTCTTCGAGACCTGCTATTTGTTGGGAGAGAAGCACTCGTTCTTGCTCCAATCGTTTCTCTCTACATACATATATCATTCAAATTAAAAATATATTTTGTATATATAATTAAAGACATATTCGTCCCTACATGTATGCATGTGTATATATATATATATATATCTATATATATATATATATATAGATATATTAAGAATGTATTATCAAAATTAATTATATTCATTACGAAACATATAAAACTGATAAAAATTTAATAACTCTAAACAATAATATAACATAATCATATATATACTTTATATATTTATGAATGTGTTAAAGTTTTAATCAAGTATTTAGTTAATAGGAAATAAAACTTACATATATATAATAGTCAAAGCTGGATCTTTAATGCTTGAATATTCAATGTAAATGTGTAGGTACACTATGTATATACATACATATATACTATATTTGTAGTTATTTGAATTGCACATCAAATTAATTTTTTCAGACTTAAAAACGCAGTTAAACTGAAGTAATTATCACAATAAAATTTTCAGTACTCCATAGGCATCTGTTAAAGAAATCTTAATATATTGGAAATCTATAAATTTATTTATTGTGAAAAATATTACCTCTCTGGAATTGAATCCGATTCTAATTACTACAATTATATACATGTATATATATTTAGTATGTTCAAATTCACATTGAATTACTTAATCATCAAAGGTCCAGCTTTGACTGTTGTGTGCCTTTATTTCCCATTGTTTGTGTTTTCACATATACAGTTCAATAAAGATTCTTATTGTCAAGTATAAATTAGTTAAGCACGAACGTAGCATGGCAGACAATGTACTAATCTATCATATCAGAGGTCCTGGATTAGATCCTGGTAGAAACTAAACTATTTACACTCATATTTCCTTTCGGAAAAGATCGGCAATTTCTTGAGAGTATATTTTTTATCCACAGAAATTTCTCAAGAAAACATTTAGAACAAAACTGTAGATATGCAATTGAATAATCATGTGCATCACAAGTATATGAGAAAGATGTAACATTGGCCAAAAGTTTAATGTAAGAGGAAGTTTTTTTTCTTCTTAACTTACTTGAAGTCCAAGGTCATTTCTCGACTACGAATTTCCTCAGTCTCAGCCAGAGTTTGACACTTGGTTGCAATCGCAGTTTGAAGCTGACTGCTTAAAGATGATAATTCAATACGCATTCTTTCAATCTCAGTATCTCGCCTTTCAACTTGTAACTGCAATGCACTTGCCTCATCTGTGGCTGTATCTCTCTGTCTGCGTAATTCACCATTTTCCTTCTCTAATCTATAATTCATATTAAAAGAAACATAATTGTAAAATATTAAATATTAATACCACATTTAGAATAAATAATATAATTTTATTTTGTATAATTTTATTGTTAATCATTAAAATATTAAAAAATATTTTTCCAATAAGCAATCAAATACTAAAATTGTATAACATTACCGTTTGACAGATTCCTGTAATCGGTGTACTTCTATTTTCACTTCCTCAAAATTGCTACAAATTTCTGTATTGCTCTTTTCCGTGAATTCTAACTTTGCTTTATGTTCTTCAAGATCCAACTTCTGTTCTGCAACTTCTTTCTGTGCCTTCTCCAAATTTTGCTCTATAAATTAAGACATTACACAAAATTCCGACCTTTTATTTAATCATACAAGTCTTTATTTTAGGTACTGTCTAAATTTTAGTACTGTCAAAAGTTATTTACTTTTGATACTTAATCCTAGCTATACCACTTGAGTCCCTGGGACTCCCCATCCATATTTATTATTATAGCTTCCATAAAAATGGACATATTTCAATTAATTTTTGTTTTAATCAATAGAGAATTGATCAAGGGACAAGTCCATAATAATGTAAAAGTCAATAGAATTAAAAAGATTTGAAATATAGATTTATGTCTAAATATTAAGTAGAATTGTAAGGCTTTTAACATATTCTTTGAAGATTTATAAAAACTTTGAAATGCTTCTCTCTCTCTCTCTCTCTCTCTCTCTCTCTCTCTTTGTACAATATCTTTACAGACAGCTTCTTACTAACCATACGATTTACAAGAAATCATAAATATTTACTAACAATTGTACATTTTAAACCTGGTTAATAATAAGTTACAAATATACTATCGTCAGTCACTATGCTTCATAACAGAGCATTAATAATAATTAGTCATGTTTCTGATAGCTGTCACAAAACATTGCAATTGATAACGGAATTTATAGACTGACTTTACAATATATATTTATAAAATTAGAATACTAGTCATAAATTCTTACAAATTTTACAAGAATAAGTTACAAGCAATATGTTTTTGCTTAAAAATTGATTCATCAAAGAAAAAGAAAAGTTCAGAAACAAAAAAATTTCTATTTAGCAAAAATTGCATTGGAGTTTCTGAGATTCCAGTGTGTACAGCTAGGGTTAAGATTAAAGAAGTTTAGAATCATATTTTAAATAAATAATGAAAGTATTAATAGAAAAAATTAAAAAAAATTTAATTTAGAAAAAAAGGACATATCAAAGAATTGAAATTTCTGACATAAGTACACAAATAAAAACGTCTGTTCCCGAAATGTTTGAAAGTGTGACCTTCAAACCGGCGTCCAACTTACCCAAGCATTTTCGGTTCGTCTCGAAAACCGCCTTGGCGGTAATGAATTCCTCGAATCTATTATTAAAGTATACATTGATCTTCCTCACTAACTCTCTCGGGATTTGTGTTAGCTCTTTCTCATTCGCAATCTCAAGAAGAATGTTATGCACGTTCTCCTCGACCACTTCCATGTTGTACGAATTATTTATCAATATTGAATCAATCGGGCAGTGCAACCAGTGTTCTTATACTCCTAGATTAAAATATGGAATCCTTTCCAGCAAATACCACATTTGCGCTATTGACTGCTATCACTTTTTTATTTTATAGCAAACGATAAATCACTTTTACCTCTTCTAACCGCTTCGCAGTCACCAATCGTCACGATCGTCAATCATGGTGGAATACTCCGAATACTGGAATGATGGAATCATGGTGGAATAAGAAAGGTGAACTATTGCGTATGTGGAAGGGAATGGGCGCGTTAACAAAGCGGCTAGCCTGCTCGCCGAGCAAATGAACATAATTGGTTGTTACTTACAGATCTAACCAATCTTATTCAATCGCTCAGCAAGCGTATTTGACCAATGAGGATAAAGAAATTTTAGGGCCAATTTCACCAACGTCGGTTAAGCTAGAGTCTCTAGGACTCTAGGTTAAGCTAACCAACGGTTAATTCCAATGGAATTATCCAATCGCATTTGTCTTTGACCAGAATGAACCAATCACGGTTGACACTTTAATCGTCGGTTAGCTTAACCGATGTTGGTGAAATTGGCCCTTAGCTCCTATTATTTTGATTAGCCAAAATTCAATCTTTCAATCGTCAATGGTCGCGTTCAGCAGACTCAACTGTTGCAAAACGGATCCGTGAGCGTTCATGCTAGTTGCACACCAGCGCGACACGCGATATCCAATGAGCGTCTAGCTTTAGAATGAGAACATCGGTAAAGCTGCACGCTTATTGGATATCGCGCGCGACGAACATCGCGCTGGTGTGCAGCTGGCATCACTGTTATTGGTACATTCTTTTAGATCATCCAATAGCAGTGAGCGCTCACGGATCCGCTCCGCAACAGTTGAGTCTGTTGAACGCGACCACGGAGTAATAAGAGTAATAAGAAGGAGATCAAGCTCGAGAATAAATATGGGCTCGAAACACGGTTTCGGAAAACCCAATGAAAAATCAAGAAGATGTGATTTTAGCGCCTTCGTGGGAAAAGTTGGAAGTATTGACTGTCACGTGACATATATTTCGCTTTCTCTAACCTACTACATTTCGATGTGTTTCGATGTATTTTCCGACAGGCGCGCTCGGATCAGTTCTTCTATACAGCGTTTTTCCGACACCGTGTTTCGAGCCCATCTTTTTCATGGCCGACCGCTTGAGCTGATCTCCTTCTTATTACTTCGTGAACGCGACCATTGACTAATGCCTAGTTCATACTGGATGCGGTGGGCGATAAACGATGAGCAATATCCAATAAAAGCGTGCCGAAAACACTATTATATAAATTACACCGTACGCCTGTACATACATACACTGACTCCATAGGACTTCACCTTGATCGGATCAGTTTGAGGGTTAGGTTGTATATTAATCTTAAACGCTCATATGCAATTACTTATACTTTTTAATTTAAAAAATATATTAAAATTATTTTTATTAAAGATATTATGTTTTTATTTATATTATCAAAATTATATATGTTTGAATTGTGCACATAAAGAATGGAGTAAATCTGATTGGTTAACATTAATGTCTCCCACCCTCTGCCGCCATTATGCGCAATGAATCAGCGCATGCTCTGCTTTTTCGGGTCGATGTTGAGATGAGAACACCTCTCTCTCCTCCTCTAAACCTCTAGACTTCCTAGTCTATCCGTTTCCGTCCCGTCGGAGTCCTTGTCATCCATAGCGGCTCCAGTTCGCCGGTTCCTGTGGATCGAGTCCGTGGATTCGTTGTGCCGCGCCGAGCCACTGAGACACGTTGTTTCGTCGCTCGCGCGACAGCTAAATCGTACGAAGTACAAGTCCCCGACATCCAGGATTTCAGGTTGTTGGCAATTGACTAGACACACTGTGCTCCTGTATCTTCAAAGTCCAGCACAGCTTTGCCTGCCGACACAGAACGACACACGCTAAAATGTACAACGGATACTCGCAAGTTCAAAACAAGTATGTCTATTGATTAACTAACGTTTTTTAGCATTTTAGATTAATTTGTGTAACCTAGAAGCACCTAAGGCCTTGCTTCTCTACGAGTGCAAACTCGATTTTGCTGTTCAGCAGCCGCCATTTTAGCCAAAGCTTGTATAGTTGCTCCATTTTCTATTAAATTAAGTATCCGACGGATATTTGAGAAATCTGTGGCCGACGGATTTTACCTAATAAGTATTGAAAAAACACTTATAGAAATACGTTATTTATTGTTTTAGTAAGTCGATATATATGTGATGGTATCATATGAAAATCAAGTGTAACCAAGTAAAATACTTTTTTTTTAGATTATGATTTTATTAGCAGAGACATAAAATTATCTCATGATTTTGAAGAATATGTACAAATAGATCATTGAAAAATATTCTTGTATATTATATTTTGTTATTATAGATAAGGATGGATGTAGTTCAGCCAGTATATATATATGTAATTAGTTTCCAAGATGCATTTAAATATATAAGTGTTAGTTTCTGAGATACCCTGACATATTTAAATAATTATATATATAAGTTTAGTGTTAAACATACGTTGTATTTAAATAAATAAGTACCATGTAGATTAGAAACTTAGAGCATTATTCAAAAAAGTCTTAAAGCTGTCATACAATTAAAATGATCAAACTAGCGACATTAATATCTGTATTATTGAATCAGAAATGGGCCTTACATTTCTATATATTTAAATAATAAGAAAAGAGTACATTATTAAAAAAAAAAAGATCTGATGGCAGAAGGAATAATACAATTTTTCATGTGTTAAATATATGTAGATATTTAATATAATAGAATCCCAAAATTGAATTTTTACTAGAGCGATTAAAACCACACCGTCTGATTTCTGCCAATCCTGCATTTTATTTTCTTAATTTTTTTAATTCTGTGAAGATTTTAGCATAAAAATGTATAAATGTGTAAAATATAAATAATCCCTACATAGCGTACTTCAAATTTGACTGCGTTCAGAA
Source organism: Cyphomyrmex costatus (assembly GCF_001594065.2). Lineage (NCBI taxonomy): Eukaryota > Metazoa > Arthropoda > Insecta > Hymenoptera > Formicidae > Cyphomyrmex > Cyphomyrmex costatus. The sequence goes on from NW_017278296.1 coordinate 89,460, forward strand.
GAAAAAGCAGCTTTGCAACTGTTGTAAAATTCTTGAATATGATTGGCTTATACATTTAGATCTAATGAGGAAATAAGGGCAAGACCAATCATATTAAAGAATTTTACAACAGTTGCAAAGCTGCTTTCTCTGCTGAACGCAGCCAATTCTCTTTACAATCATATTTCAATTTATGTGGAAAATGAATTCATTCTCTATAATTCCCTTATTTAATATTTAATATTTTTTTCTTTCTAAATATATTATATTTATTTTCAGAAATAAATAAATTTTTCAATACATTTTTTCCAACATGTTTTTTTTATGATTCCCAAAATTTATATTATGACTTCTTCTATTAAACCGCATTGTGTATACATAAAATAAATCCTTCTCATAGACAGACAGAATGGGCTAAATAAAATAAAAAGAAATCTTTCTACTACCTGTTTCATGATGTTTACAAATTAATGATGAATTAATTAATAAAGATCTATGAATGAATATGTGTTCATAATTACTGGATTGCGTGACTTAGAATTTTTAAAGAATTTTTTGTCTTTGAAAATTAGGGATATTTTTTTCATGGAATTTTATTAGGGGTCAATTATGTATTTTGGAACGAAGCGAAAATGACAAAAATAAGCAAATTCACTAGATTATTTATAATTTCATTGGTCAACATCTAGTGAATTTTGCTTACAATTGTAATTTTCATCTCGTTCCAATTTACACAATTGACCCCCAGAGTATTAATCATGTAACTTTTTATTTAGAGAGGAAATGTGAAAAATAAACATTTTTGTAGGATACAGGGACAAACCTTGTAAGTGTAAAATTTGTATGCATTTATATATATACACATACATATAAAAAACTTTCAAATTACGTTTCTTCCCTAGGGAAGAAGTTACATGATCGCTAAAGATGATGTTCAGATTTCCACTCGAGTGTTTTCTTGGTATCATGCCATCCTTCTTTAACGTTTGATAAACAAAGACAACAAGGGATCTGTTTTTTGTTCCTGCACTGTCTGAACTAGTGCACACGGTGCAATAAGTTAAAATTAAACAAACGTATATTTGTTTCACTTTAACTTATTGTACCGTGTGTACTAGTTCAAACAGTGCAGGAACAAAAAACATACGACCTAAGGATAAAGCAGAGAGAAACCTGAGAGAGAACATGAAGGCCTTTTTTTCTGTAAGAGCTGCGCAGAATAAAAGGAACAGGGAACAGAGAATAAGAATTTCAACCTATTAGAAATTATGTACTATGGAATACACACTGTTTATTCCACAGTATATGATTTCTGATAGGTTGAAATTCTTATGTAGGATTCACACTGCGTCCGATATCCAATAGGAGAGCTTGTTTTCTAGATATATAACTAACAATATTTTGTTGCATTTAGAAAGCAAGCTCTGCTATTGGATATCGTACCGTCGTACGTCGGATATTTGTTAGCTATATATATATTGGCTCCGCCCCCATGTCAGATTCCAATCTAGAATTTTTCTTTTCTACGGAAAAAAAATGGAAGGATTCTGATTGGTTGAATCTCTTGCGATTTTTGGAATATTCAAATGCTACAAGTTTTATTTTATCTTTCTTCTACATAAACTCTATCTTTACGTGATATAAGTTATAAAGTTTTGATTATTGTTCTTAGTTATGTTTTGTGCATCGTCTATGATACATGAAGTAAGAGAAGAGTAAGAAATTAATTATAATCACAGTCGATTATTCTTCTCAGATTCGACTATAGCCCATTCTATAATGGGCAGTAGCAGTAGTGGATTAAGGAGTAGACATAGAAATCGACCAATGATAATAAATTATCCTTCTCATATTCGACTATGATTTGTTGATTTTTACGCCTACTCCTTAATCCATTATTGCTACTTAATCCATTATTGCCCATTGTAGAATGGGCTTATGATTATTCAATTCTTTACTTTTACTTCTTATTCCATGTATTGTAGACGACGCATTTGAACGCACCCGAGTTGTAGAGCTGATATTAATTTGGTTGAACAAATAAAAGTGATTATATATATAGGAAATTATTTAAATCATGAATTAATTTAAAGATTTTTTTTATTTGTGCTTTTTGATGAAAGTTTCAATTATTAGTTACAGATCTAGAGGAAATCGAGATCATGGCAACCGCAATGGAGGGGTTAGCGGAACTTATTGGAACAGTCAGCAACAAAGTCAAAAAGAGTATGGCACAAAGAAGCAACAAAATCACAAGAAGACGCCGGGCGATTTACTAAAGAAGCCTAGTTGGGATTTGGCAAATTTGCCTAAGATAACAAAGAATTTGTACGTTCCTCATGTTAACATCTTGAACCGAACGCCTGACGAGATCAGCAAATATCATGCTGGTAAAGAGATTACTGTTAAAGGCAACAATACGCCTTCTCCTATTCAAGCCTTCGAAGAGAGCAACTTTCCTGATTACGTGATGGAAGAGATCAGGAAGCAAGGTTTTGCCGAACCCACTGCAATTCAAGCTCAGGGCTGGCCAATTGCACTCAGTGGCCGAGATTTAGTTGGAATTGCTCAAACTGGTTCCGGGAAAACTTTGGCAGTAAGTACATCTTGATTAATTGAATTAATTAGATTGTAAAGAATGATATAATTTAATTTGAGTAATATTCGTTTTCACCAACTCTATATCAGAAAAATTTATTCCTTTTTAGTATTAATTTTTACGAATTTTACTCTTAAACTCTTCATAAAAATCTAAATATATAATATATATATGTCAATATTTTAGACTCTGCCATACTCTACTGCAGACGATTAACTTATGCATCATTCACGAATTTACGGTCATAATCGACCAATAACTGTTTGTTCAAAAAGTTTTATCGCATAGAGTTTACTTAAAAACGACATTTTTCAAGAGTTGGTGGAATATACGAGGTTTGTTCGCGTCGCACGCTCTATAACATGCTCCAATATGCTCCTATCATAGCTCTTACTCTCTCCAACGTGCTCGTTGAAGTGAGCAAGAGCTATGGTAGGAGCATATTGGAGCATGTTGGAGCGTGCGACGCGAACAACCTTACGATTACATAACCTTTTTCCTCAATTCTCAAAATGCCTTACAATATCACCCTCCAAAGAAGCGAATGTTCAACTACACAACAATATCCACTTTTTTATGGTGTTTCTGATGGAAATAAATCGCTAAAATGATTGAAATCTTTATTAATTTGATAGATTTTCTTGAAGCAATTTCAGTGATTTATTTTCATCAGAATCACCGTAAAAACAAGTGAATATTGTGTCAACACATTCACTTCTTTAGAGGGCGGTAATGCGCAAGCATTTGGGGTGTTTTGGGGTTACAAGAAAAAGGCCATTATGTCCTCTCTCAGGTTTCTCTCTGTTAGAATCCATTTCGATATTTTTTATAGATACCCAGTCCAGGTAATGTAAGAATAAGAAATAGATCTTATGGCTCCCAAAACCATGTACTGAATTCGTGCATAGTTAGGGAATCTTTGAAGTATGCTAATACATGTATAGGTCATACATATGTAGTATACATATTTAGCTAGATTACATATCAGACTTCACTACTGCTACTAGGATAATCACATTCTCGTGTAACGAATTTGGTAGACTGCACTAGTGCTGTCTGCCAAATTCGCTAATAGTCAGTTCTTATTTTGAGATCATCTTAAGTAATATTTTTTAAGATGCTATTACTGCCTTCTGATTTATGACGTCTTGACTGTACTTAAGATGGTTCTAAATATAAGATCCGTTTATGAATACTATCCTAATTTATTTTTTATACAGTTAAATAAACAAGATACTCGTATTGTAATCTTTCAAACTCAAAATGTCAAGCATGCTGTCTAGGTATATATGTGATGCATCGACCATATTACATAATGTTATTTATTTCCGCTATGTAATACAATAATACGTACATTTTACAGACATCTTTTATACATGATATATAAGAAAGTTAGTAGTCTAGTGTATAGTATAGGGGTCTGTGATAAAAACATCAGAAATTTTAATAAATACGCATTTTTTAGATGATTTGTTTACGTTATTGTTTTTTCTATTTATTTCAGTATATCCTTCCGGCGACGGTACACATCAATCATCAGCCTCGCCTTAGTCGAGGCGACGGGCCAATTGTATTGATTCTTGCTCCCACGCGCGAATTGGCTCAACAAATCCAAACAGTTGCACGTGATTTTGGCTCGTCTTCATGCATCCGCAACACCTGCATCTTCGGTGGTTCGCCGAAAGGGCCTCAAGCTCGTGATCTTGAACGCGGAGTGGAAATCTGTATCGCAACACCCGGTAGACTGATTGATTTCCTAGAGAAAGGTACTACAAATCTGCGCAGGTGCACATATTTGGTTTTGGATGAAGCTGATCGAATGTTGGATATGGGTTTCGAACCACAGATACGCAAAATCATCGAGCAGATTCGACCTGATCGGCAAGTACTCATGTGGTCCGCCACTTGGCCCAAAGAAGTGCAAGCTCTCGCTGAGGACTTTCTCAGTGATTATATCCAGATTAATATCGGGTCTCTGACTTTGGCGGCTAATCACAATATTCGGCAGATCGTCGAGATCTGCCAAGAACATGAGAAGGAAATGAAACTATCACAATTATTGCGCGAAATTGGGACTGAACGCGGTAGCAAGATGATCATTTTCGTGGAGACGAAGAAGAAAGTAGATGACATAACGAAGACAATTAAACGCGAAGGCTGGTCAGCAATTTCAATCCACGGCGATAAATCGCAGCCGGAGCGCGATTACGTTCTATCAGAATTTCGCAACGGAAAAACTATGATTTTGGTTGCGACAGATGTGGCAGCACGTGGCTTGGATGTCGAGGACGTGAAGTACGTTATCAATTTTGATTACCCCAACAGCTCCGAGGACTACATCCACAGGATCGGCAGAACCGGTCGCTGCCAGAGCGCAGGCACTGCCTATGCCTACTTTACTCCGAATAATGCGAGACAAGCAAAGGAGCTGATCGCAGTGTTAGAGGAGGCCGGTCAAGCTATAAACCCACAATTGGCGGACATGGCGAATTCTGTCAGGAACCAGTACGGTAAGGGACGGCAACGATGGAGCCACGTACGAGGCAATAAAGATAACATTTCTCATGGAAGTCCTAGAAGCAACATCAGCCCGACAATAAACAACTGGCAGCATATGTTGCAAACGAACCAACAGCAACATGGACATCACAATCAAATGGTTCAAGAGAAAACCGTGGCACGCGGTCATCAGCGCAACAATGGCTATCAAGTCAATCGGCAGAACAATTACCAACCACAACATTCCTATCAGCAACAGCATCAACAGCGACAGTCCATTACTGGCTATCAGAACAACTACCAGGCGACTAGCAACACATGTCAGCCTACGCATCAGACTACCAGCGCACCTAGATACCAAGGCAGGACTGGATATCAGGGTAATCGTTTCCAGAATCGGCAGAACGGCTTCAACGGCAATCAGAGCGGACCTAATGTTTACTCAATGCCACCGCCGTTTATGATGCCATCCAGTGGACACGCGGACTCCGGGATCCAGAATCTTGTGAACAACAAGTTTTTCCAAACCAACCGACCGCCGCCCAATGCTGGTGCCTGTGCGTACCAATCAATGGGCTACGGCCAGTTTCAGGCAGTGCCGCCGTACGGCTATCCGTATCCGCCCACGCCAGTACAGCAGTGACGCCTTCCACGATGCAAAACCATCGGGGTACGGGCTAAATGAAAAGTAAGTATGTCCCGCCTATCGGGCTTTATTCGATCGCTCTTACGTTGGATAATGGATCCAATTTATTATGGTAGACTGTCGATAATGGTAAATTAAGACTGTGTTCCGGGAGCGCGCTATCAACACTATTGTATCATTCTATCTTTACCGTTCATGGATGTAAAGTAAGAATGAAATTATACAACAACGCTGATAAGCGGCCTTTACACCTACAATCCTACCCGTCGATTTTGTTAAAAGACTTTCAGTATTGTAATCAAGTATGTACATGTAAACAAGAAGCGTGCTTGTTGCGTACATTAAGAACTGTTTGCAAAAGTGTGGAATTTTTTAAATTAAAAAATTTCACGTGTTAAGAACACAGTAAAACACAAGTTTTTACTTTTACAACACAGATTTGATTACATTCTTGAATATGATCAAATGAAATGCACGCATAAGAATGTACATATAAAGGTAACATCTTTGAAGTTCAATGATATTTTACTTTTATACAAATCAGCATTCGCATAAATATGATTCGTTTGATCTATTGTTGTCGACGTTATTAAGAATGATTCTCTCTAAATTTGTGGTTTTGTGTCTTTTTGAATCTGTACACTCTTGGCATATGGATAAGACTGTACATATAAAGACCGCTTTTTAACACGCTCTTCAAACATAGCTCAGAAATAAAGTTGTATTTTGTAATTTACTATATTTTTTGAGTAAAATTCGCAAACAGCGCTTCAAATAATTGCAATTTTAATGATTTTTGCTTTAGAAATTTTAACACCTAAGAAGAAATTAACTTTGCTAATGAAAGAAATTATCACAATTTATGACTCGAAAAAAATTGAATTATGGAAACGTGCTTTTTGTTTGAATGATGATAGCAATCTTAATTTCCCGTCAACACCGACACTTTAATATCGACAGTCTATCATATTATTTTTAATGTAATACTTATTCTCATTTTCTTTTTCATTTATTTTTTCTGGAATTGTGCCCAGTTGATTTAACAATTTGAGTTCGATATTGAGATATTAAGACGCATGATAACTCGCGTCACTGCCAAAAGAACTTGCGCACAAGAAACTCGAGATTGAGTATAGGTGTGTCATTGCTTTTGTTGTTATATTAAATTATAAATTATCAAAACAATATACCGTAATTATATAGGCAAACTCTTTTAAATTTTATTTCGATTTGATATCGAATTATTAAAAGCATAAAAAATGTATATAAAAAAAATATAAAAATTATTAAATTGAAAAAGTTATGAACTTATAAATGTATGTACCAAATTATTTATTTATAAACCACATGAAATTATTTTATACTAATTATTTTATTTATGGCATGTATATAAATATATATTTTTTGTTGCATTTTCTTTATATTTAACTTGTTATCTCCTTATTCGTCTTTTTTGCTTAAGAAGCTTGACGGGTTAAATGAATTTAAATTGTTAAATTGGCAGAAATAATGCATTAAGAAATGCATTAATCGGCACATTCCATTTTTTCAAATTCTATATGTAGCATTAGCAACGTTAACAATGAGCGTACACATTATAATATCGATCTTAGATGTTAACCATCGCGTTGATGGTTCACGAATCCCTTTACTCTATAACTGAGAATAAATAATAATCCTCTTATGCGAGTATTATTGTAGCAACATTATAAATGCTTTTTTCCGAAATGCACGAAACATATAGAAGGGGGTGGATTAAGACTATATATATCAGATCTACTAATTTATAATTTATTTATATAGTTCGCGTGATTACACATACGCAGAAGAAAACCCAGGAAATAAAAACGCGCGATATGCTCTAATAGGAAGGAAATTTGTAAGGCCTTTTGCATAAAAATTAAGCCGTTTTTTATGTGCTCCGGCATAACGAACAAATTGTCGTGCCCTTTGTTTCGGGAACGGGAAATTACAAAAGAAAGAGAGAAAAGAAGCAAAGAAATAAGACAGAGAGAGAAAGATAAACTAGAACAAGCTAAGAATGTCTATTTATCTACTAAACAACTTTACTGACAGGAAAATCTTGGGCACTCTATTTCTCTCTCTCTTTCTCTCTCCCCGATACAACTAATCGTAGCGTTAAAAATAAGTATCTCATGCTTCGATGATCTTATAAAAATTCAAACAAGCTTTGAGATCTCTGGATTCTTAAAAGTTTAAGCCATCAATGACTTCCGGATATCTGGAACTTATAGGATCTCTGAGTTCACGAAACTTTCATCTTGAATGTTTCGAGTCTTAAATGTCGTTACATTGCACTCGAATGACGCATTTTAACTCTCTAGCTTTTGAAAATTCTCAAAGTGTCCTTCACTCTAGAAGATTTTTATGCCTTTAAATTCTGATTCAAGGCTTAAATATTTTGATACATTTTGTGAAATTTTTCTCAGTATTTCAAGATATATTCTAATATATTTATAGATTTTTTTCTATATATAAAACATATTCTAAAATATATTATATATTTATAGAGACCTTCTTTTTCCTGCTACATTTTTGAACTCTAATACATCCCTCGTTCTTTTAAGTTCGTGAATTCCAATATTTGGACGTCCTCTGCAAATATTAATTATATTTAGCTTCTTGGACTTCCATCGAAGTCCAGAATCCAGAGATTCTGGTTGGGTTTGAACGCCAGATCCTTGAAGACATGCAGATGGCTTTTAGAGGACAACGTAAATTAAGCACGTAGTCATGATGGCTGTGTACCTCGATGCAAAGTTTGATACCTTATTTTTATATATATATCGAAAGTGATTTGTTGTTGAACCAACGAATAATTATATGATACATTGTTGTTTGATGTTTATGCAATTGGCCACTGAGTGGTCTTGTCTCTGCGCACCGTTTGCGCAGGATGGCCGCCATCGAAACTAATCTCCAAATTCAGTTGTACCTGCTATTTTAGTTACAAGCAATCAAATTACTGCGCCGCGTCACCTATCACTCCGAACAATAATGTTTGTGCTACTTTTGCTGATGCTTCATCCTTCAACCAGTAACTTATTCCGTTTCCCTTACTTGATTTTATGATTAGGCAGACTTAAAGAGTTTTAAGCTTACGTTTCTTGGAGCATTTTATGTTCTTCAAAATTCAGGATTCTTGAGTCCTAAGATTAGAAGTTCTAATTTCTAAGACTTCTGTTCTTTCTTCTGAATTTTCCATCCTTATAAAATTTTTTGTCTTTGGACAACGTTGAATGTCTCACTCACAAACACACACACACACACACATACACACCTATTATTTCGTGGAGTCAGAAGATACTGGTTGAAAGATGAATCATCTTATGCATAATGAATTAAGGATATAACATATTGTTGTATTCTGAAGCAACCCTTTGTGGTACCGGAGGACGTTTTTTGATCAGCATGCCCGATTAATAATTATTAAACTAACGAGATTGGCGCACGCTGTTGGGGCATGTGATATATTTTATTAGCAGCGTGTAGCAATTTTGCGAGCCTCCAGATTACTCTGCACATACCACCGTATATCATGTAATTATCGAGAAGGAAATAGAAAGAAACAGTGATTTAAAAAAAAATGAAAGAAAAAGAAAAGAAGATAATTCTCTGGTCTTAGTCAGGAAGAAAAGTAGCTGATATAAGATTTCATTAATTTCTTAAAAGAGCATTTATTTCATTGGCTTTGTTTCTTAATAACAAACCGTAACGAATCATACCGTTTTATAATAATTGTTAATTATCTTATCTTTAAACTTTTTGTTTCCTTACGTTTTATTTTTTTCTAAATATTTCTAACAATCTTAATACACAATCACAATTAAAGATTTCGCTCTTTTTATTTAAACTTTCTGAACAGGCCAGAGAATCGATATTGGTAAATAAATGTAGGAACGCTCTCGCGCAGGAACGCTATTAATTAATGATTGTTAATTGTTGCCGCGTGGCGATTATTCACTCGCGACTCGCTTTTATAAAATAATTAACAACTCGTCACGCACACACAGTGTACGAAATGCTGGGACGCGAAAGTCTCAATTTGCAGAAAAATCCCAGTCGACTCGTTTAGATTCGCGTACTCTAGGTACACGTACTCGAATATGATCCGTGGATTAATTTCGGATATCGTTAATTGTCGTAAAATCTCCGGTGTTTTTTACGAAAAAAAAGAACGATAGTCAATAATGTTTAACGAAGTGGGAATATTCGTAGTTTCTAGATCGGGGTGCTCGTGTTCTTGGATCCTTGTATCTTTGAAGGTTCATATTCTTGGATTGCTAATATCTCAGTTTTCTTATCGGATGGATCTTAAGAACAAAGTAAAAACACAAAATTGTTAAAGTTGTTGGATCTCTTAGTGCTCCGAATTTTATAAGTTTTTTTTTAGGATTCTTTAATTCCTCGAAGATCTGGAACTGAGAAATAAATATTTTTATACCGAAAATAGGAATTTCAAAGCTCTGGCGCTTTCAGAGTTTCAAAACGAAAGTTTGGAGCTTCGACAACTGCGACATCTTGGAATTTAATGACTTCAGAAATTTGAAATTTCACGAGTCTGGCATCTTTTTGGAATTATAGGAGATTTTGAGCTTTAGGAACGCGATTAAAATTGCTTTGGAATCTCTTGATCTTCTGGATTCTTAAAATCTTACTTCAAGTTGCAGAACATAAGTACTTAACAACTGTGGAAGATTTCATATTTTAACGCTTTTCTTTAGTTCTCCCTCCTCAAAAAGGTGCTCCTGAAAAGAACACGTATGTGGTTTTATCTCTGGAAAATTAGATTTATTTGCTTTGACTTCTTTGATCGCTGAATCTTCGAATTGAAGGATCCTTGGATTCTAGGATTTTTGATCAACGAATATTGAGCTTGACGCGCCTACTTTGTCAATCTGACTGCGTACGTCGACGAATAGTGATATAATAATAGGAAAAACGTATGTGTTGCGAGCATGAAAAAATACTGAATACTCTCGCGCATTGCGTATGCCCGCTATCAATGCGACAATTTCGGGGTGATCGAAAAGAAATAATACAATCTAATTCAATATAAAAGTAATTGAGTGTATCAATTAATTAACTAATTTTTAATTGAAAGACCATCATCAATATTGGAATAGTTATTAGTGACTTATGTATGATGTTATCTGCATTTTATCTTGTTCTAAAAAGTTCTTTTACAACAGATGCCGCATAATAATATAATTATTTTGATTATATTTTTACGTGATATGTTAATTATATTATAACTATAATATAATTATAAATAATTATATAATATAATTATTTTGATTATATTTTTACGTGATATGTTATATAATTTATATAATTTATTGTATATTATTATATAATATATTTAATATCATTTTATAATTATATTATTAAGTATTTAAGAAATGTTTTTTTATTTTTTCTTTTCCTTTCTTCCTGCTTGTCTTTAAATAAAATAGCACTTTTAATGAAATAACAATGTAGATAGCGGGTGTACGCGTAGCTCTGTGATATGTAAGACGTAGCATATTCCTAGCTCTACCTATTATTCATCATGATTAAAGTAAGGGATGTATCTCATCAGTTTTATATGCGGTATCAGTCATCGGATCTTAATGATACTTAATGCAGGGTCGTCGATATCTATTTAGCTAACAGGAGAGAAAAGGGAAATGACACCGCGAGCGCACTTTTCTCTCACTTTCCTAGAATAAACAATATAACGATGGGCTATAGTTGATATATCGGATTAGACTGTGTAAAAAGTTTTTTCCAATGAAAAAATAACAAGACGATAACATTGCTATAAGATTAATCGATGTGCACTACAGTTTCAATATATGGGTGCAAGACCCTGGCTTCCAAATGATCGAAGCTTACCACACAACTTAAAATCACTGGGAAGACAGGAATTCGTTACAATAAATTTGAAGTTAACACATTTGAGACCGGTAATTTAGTCCTACATACATTATTTCAAATTTTGTTATAAGGTTAATAATATCGACAGTTTGTTGAATAATATACGCATTATTTTGTTAACAGTATAAATAAAAATCGGTATTTATTACATACCAAGTGATATACTGTTCCAAAATTTTTCAATTTTCCGATCAAGGAAATGGTCAAATCCTTTTAGATTTCAATATTCTCAAAAATGCTTTTTATGCAATCTAATAAGTAATTATTAATTAATTATTATTGAGTTAGAACGTTCGCATATATTTTTATTAACTGCAATTGTATTCCGGATAGAAATTGTAAAGTAAGATTTATTAAATCTTTATAATGAAAATTTTCCAATTAATTAAAGGGTTAAAGTGGGTTATAATAATTAATTTGTCTACATATTTTTAAGTGTAATATCAAATAAAAAGTGGCTTTTATTAAAAGGAAGGGGCCAAAAAGTTCTTCATGACAGTTTCTTATCATATCTTTGTGCGATCACAATTCCGTGAATGTTTGGTGCTTGCGACAATAATGTTTATCCTACATTATTATAGAACATATTACTTTTGATATTTAATATTCAGTATTTTAGCAATCGCACTGTAATTTAAATTTAAGTTATACATTCAAGCGGTTAAGTTAGTAGAATTGTAACTTAGTCCTGTGCATGTATTAATGAAATATACGCGTTTATATTTTGAGATTAAATTATTCTCCACGATCATCATCACGTGTGTATTCCAAACTAATTTATATAATCTCAGGATTTATAAATATAACCTCATACATATATATTTTGCCAATATGCGATGCAATTTATGTTTTCTGTTTGTTGAATTTTTCGTTTCGTTTTCGTTTAAATCAAAACTAGATTCGAGTTATGAATTCGAGCATTGTGGGATAGCAGATATCTAATCTATGTCATTTTGTTTAAATTTTTCTTGCTCACATCTTATTCAGAATTACCCATTAAATTAATGTGACATCACTGATCGACGACTCCCTTATAGAGCCGAGAATCGGTAATTGACTGTCCTGCGATGAAACAGAATCGATATACAATCGCAGTTCAGGGGAATATCCTCTTCTACTTCTTTTCTTCTTCTTCGTGATGAACACTGTGATATCACGTAAATAAACATTTTAATTAATCGCAAGCATAAATATCATAAATATCGTAATATTATAGAAGCTATTCTTTTTACACACAAAGACTGAATCTCGCCAGCTTGTATATGAATTTAATAACCCTCCCCCTCCCCCTCTTCATATCTTACCTAGACATGTGTCGATCAACGACGAAAGGGTTGCGATATTTTTTTCTTTCGATCAGCCTCACCGTGCACCGAAATCGTTAGTTGTATAGACTTGCGGTCTTAGCGGTGTCAGAGTAAATATAAAGAAAAACCTAAGAAGAATCGTCAGCTCATCCACGCTTATAATTGTCAAAAGGGGGAAAAATGTTGCGATCTTTTTATCACCGACCGCACACATGCGCTGTGTTGTATAACGACAAAATACTGTTAATAGTTTATTTAAACGTTTCATGTGATTTTCCGTCCCGAATGGTCGTATTGTTATTATTAGTTTCGATTGTTCATATTATCCACTTTGTTAAAAAGATATTCGCGATCTTCAAATACTTTATTGTCATATAGAGACTATAAGATTCTTCCTATCTTTCTCTTTGAAGCTATCTTATATGTCCGTAGGAATATGTTTTTTCGTGTTATGGAATCTTCATTCGCGTCTAGAGTGTTCTAAGGAGGAAACGCATTACAAAATGGTAATGCATTATGTGTATAATTCCAGATATTTTAAATATTTTATTTAGAAAAAAAAAATGCCCCTACTCTCTCCTTTAATATTTGTTAGCGAAACAGTATTTAAGTCCGAAGTGTTCAGCAATTTTCCACGTGCATATAGCGATGAGTTAAAACGTGTGAATCAAATTCATTGTATTAAATATATCGATAATAAAACTTGTGAAAAGTAATGAAGTCCAAATGAAAGGAACTCTCGTTCAAGGTGCGAGAAAAAATGGATTTTCTCACACGTGAATGTAGATTATATCCGTTTGAAAACAGTCCTAAAGTGCTGGAAGAGACTGCAATGTAATACATTTACTTTAAAACGTACTTTTACAATCCAACAGATAATATTTTTTAACTTAATACATAAAGCCGCTTAAGTTGTAGGGCATTTGTAAGCTTGGTGAACGGCAATCATAGCCGTTTCGATCCCCGTCATTGCGCGAAACCCAACAGACTAATGGACGAACGATTGAGTTGTTCAGCCCACTTTCAGCGTTTCGATTTTACGTTCGTTTATACACGCGTCCCGTCTGAACTCGCAATAGGATAAGATAGTACAATTTCGAACGTGATACAATTTTTAACAAAATCAAATTTGAATCTATTTTTCCAGCTGGCATTAATAACCTTCTCATTAGTCTTATTTAAATCATTAATGCCCATTTCTACTAATGTAAATTAACTTTAATTTTGATTTAATTTACCTTTTATCTCTTTCTAAAGTTCTGAAAGAGGATAAAGAGTAAATTAAACTGAGATTAAAGTTAATTTAGATGGTAGAAATGGACCTAAATCGGTTATTAATTGTTACGGAATAAATGTTATTTTTTTACATTGGATAGAAAAAGGTAAAATGATAAACTTTGCAAGAAGTTCAGTTCCGACGTATAAAAAAATAGGCCTTAGGTCTATAACATAAAGCTTTGTATTAATAAAAGTAACACAAAAGTCCGCCTAATAAACATTGAACCTAATAACTATATCATATTAAAGAATTATTAGAGAATTATTATAAAGAATTAATATTAAAGAATTAATTTAATGGGCGATCAAGATAGCCAATAGGAAAATGCAATAGGAAAGCAATTAACAGAAAGCGCAGCTGTTGACATTCGCTAAAAGATAAAAGAAATGGATAACTTTATAAATATAGAGCTTTAACTATAAGATACAATTTTGATGGACAGTTAAATTTGGTTTGAAAAAATCGAAGTTTAATTTTGAAAATTGAATTCAAATCTTATTTTGTTCAGAATTGTATCATGTTTGAAATTGCTCCACCTTACTCTATATTGTTCTAATAATTAGCGAGCGACTAAAACGTAAAGGCCGCCGAACTGAAGAAAACGAGCTACATAAGATAATCGAATCGAACCGCCGCGAGATAAGCGAGGTGGAGAGTAAAAAAAATAATAAAGTATGTGCCGAAGATGTAACCTGTTGCTCTCAAAAAGTATCGCGATTATTAATCCTCTTTACCGGCGCACCTCGGAACAGGTGCAGGTCGGAAAAACCTGCTTCATTTTCTGATTTATTTTTGTGGTCCTTCGACGGGTGAATCCTTCAACAACAGTATGGTATAGCGCGTCAATCAAGCCTGCATTTTCTGGCGCACCTTAGCGCGGGAATAAATAAAACCGTCTGATTTCTGGAATCAAGTTGTAAGATTTAATCTCGAGATGCGGATTGTTCACGAGCGAACGAAGCTATTCCAGGAGTTTAGGGAGCTAAGCGTGCGCCCGGAATGCGGTGTTCGTTCTAATTCGAATGTTTGATGAACGATGAACTACAAAAAGTGTGATCTGTAGCGATTAATTAATTTTTCTTTTTCTTTTCCCTTTCGTTATCTTATTTCCGAATCCGTTGACTCGTACGCGTGTATGCGTGTGTGTATAGTGTGTGCGTATGCGTGTGCCGCGTGTGTGTGCGTGTGCTTCGCCTGTCGCATCGCACGAGTCGCGAATTCGTGCGGCTGAATATGCTGCGTGTGGAGAAAAAGAAAGATGTACGCGCAGGAATGCGGGAGAAAAAGGGACTCCGAATGTCTCAATGTCGCATTTGCGAGGCTAAAGCTCGTATCAGACTAGAGATTGCCGATTGGTTTGCGATTATATTATAATTGGCGATTACTTTTCAACCAATCAGAGTAAAGATATCAGTGATTGCTATGTGATTAGCAGCTGGCGAACTTTTTAACCAATTAGAACAAAAAATCGGTAACTGCTTTACTCTGATTGGTTGAGAAGTAATCAATCAACTAATCGCAATCCAATCGATAGTGTGATTACGGCTTAACGCAACTAACGTTCTACTACCATGTCTGTACAAGAATGACCTGCAACATGTTACGAATATCGAAAAGCCTCGTTTCGCTAGGCGCGATGATGTGCAGACTTAGAAATGTGTAATTCTTTAAGCTGCCGATGTAATAGACCGGCGTCATGCTTCACGCTGACGAACCGCGAAAAGCTGCTGAGCCAGTGGCACACGAGAGATGCGGAAGCGATAGACGAATCGGCCAATCAACTATTATTTGGATTCTTTGAATTTAGAATCTTGTAAGAGTTCGAAACTCTACTATGATTGGTCGATTCGAATTTGCTTCCTGCAAAGGTCTTACGTTTTTTACGTATATCAATGACCTTCGAAGTGTACAATTGTCACTAAACTTTCCATGTCTGAATTATTCATGAAGAACAGATATAATTTTATTAAAAATTTGCACGGTTATGTCATTGACGCAAGTCTTGTTTTGCGCTGTAAATAGAACGCGCAAATAGAGTGGAAAAAAAGATCTTGAATGTTGCATATATATATATCTAAATATATTTTTATGTACAAATTATATATTTATATAATTTTCAAAAGCCACTCCTTGGTCGTTTCTGACTAAATGCCTGCAACTATTGACGATAAATCTCGTTAACGGCGCGAAAAACTATGTCATAAAGTTGTTTATAAAGAATTTCGAAGTTAATAATTTTCGTAGTTATATTTAATATTCTTTCAGCAAATCTATTATTAGTATTGCGATGTTTATGATTCTATTTTTTTCGTTTTTTTCTTTCATCTTTTTTTTGAGTTTCATTGTTTTCTCTTTTATTTTTATTTTTATGCGATAGTGTCGGCATAATTTCACTGCTCATTTCTTCTCTTAATTTTGCATATAAATACATAAAAGTTCTCAGATCCTCGCTGACTTCAACGAGTTTTGACTCTAAAACAAGGCTGCCTATTTAATGAGAGATCCTATTAGTGATGTTAAACAATGGTTTATATAATATCTAGTCAAAATATATGTCCATCATATTTAATAAAATCTGCATGCTGTTTTATGGTAGCAGACTAGCAGAGTTAATAAAAAAGTTACGAAATACTTCATAATATATTCTCGCAAGGAGATACTCCAAGAAAAATTAATAAAACTTTGTAAAAATGTACCTGTAAAAGTAAGCGATACAAGGACCAGAATCTATTTTGAATTGAAGATTCTATCCTTTAGATGGAATGGAGAAAAATTTAAATCAAGCTTCCAATCTTCTAACACTAATTTTAGGAAGATTAGGGAACTAAATAAATTTCATAATTCTTGCAGAATACTTGATTCTTGCATACATATTATAAGTCATCAGTAAGGTTTGCCAATCATAAATTCATTCCTACCATCTGGAAGCGGTTTTGCTACTTTGCTTAATACAATCAAACTCACTACGAAAGTGATATCATTATATACGAACGTAGAGAGAAAAGAGAAATTAATTAATTACACCGTGTGAATCGTACGTAACGATTTCATACCGGGTAAATTTTTATATGTTTTGATAACACTTTGCAATATATGTAAAGAACGTAAAAGTAAATAAAAAAAAAAAGAAAATCGCTAACGGAAGACGAGGAAGCAAAATTTCCCGATGGTCAGCCGCTGTTTTTAACCGCAGTACCGTTCGATTAATTTCTTTCTTACGACCAAAGAGAGGTTAACGCGAAAAAGTGGCTTTTTCTTTTTAATTTTTCTACCATGACATATTTCAGAACGGTGAGTGGTGTTGTGTGATTGTGTGCGTCTGAATGTGTGAATGATTGGGAAGCGAGAATTGATTGTCGAATCGCGTTGTACGAATCGCTTATATCGATCAAAAAAAAAGGGAAATAAAATAATTAATGGAAATATGTTTGCGTTTGTTGAAGAGAAGAAAAAAGCACACATTTATTATATATATTGCGGATACGAGAGCGAAATACCGCGAGACGATATTAAGCGTCTAACTTTATATTCAGATTCTCTTCTGTAGGTTTCATTAAAGTGCATTTCTTGTATGGTATTACAGTATTACAGTAGAAATATAAGAAAATAAATGAATGCAATAGTAAAATGCGTGCATTTTATTCGATCCTTTGCTCCCGCGGGCGTAGAGATGAAAAAACAAACTTTTTATTTTGGAGTAAAAACATCGAGTAAAAATCTAAATTTTTACAATAAAAAACAGTTTTTTTTAAACAATAATCAATCATAGTATAAGGGCAAAGTAAGAGTCAAAATAAATTAAATAAAACTGATAACAAATTTACCCTTATAAAATAATACTAAATACGTTACAATAACTACGCAGTTTTCAACATATTTGACTTAAAATTAATTAAACATGACCAATTTCGACTCTCTATTTTTTTTTAATCGAAACTAATAAAAAAATATCAAATCCAGTTTTCATGATATTTATTTTTAAAACATTTATTATCTACGTTATTTCGGTATTAATTGATACTTTTGTCTTTATAACTTTATAAATCGCGACGGAAATTTTGTGTTACCTAATGAATTTTAATATCTTTTTGAAATTGGATCTATCCATGGCTATCGCCACATAGTTATTATACTATAATACATTTTTTGTTTATAGCTTTTTGATGAATACAAAACTGAATTTTAGAGTAATATATATATGGCATTAAATGTTTAAAGAAAATATGGATCCGAATGAAAAACTTTCAGAATTTAAAATTGATTTTTACAGTTTTTTTACTCAAGTTTCTATTATAGTTTTTTTTCGGTAATTTTTTTATCTCTACGCAAACCTATTCCCTATCCTAGTGGAAAAAATTCTCATATCATGATATTCTTAAGAAATTTTTATTGAAAATGTAAAAAAATAAAAACTTTAAAATTTATAAGCTTCAAAAATTATAGGATTCGAACGAAAATTATACTATGAGAATATTTCAGAATTCACATATGCAAAGAATCCTAGAAAAGATCTAGATTTTCTTTGTACTTCTGAAGTAAATTTGTATAAAAAATTTGATAAATATTCTAAAAATTCTGAAATTGTATAGAAATTCTAAGATTGTGTGAAGAATTCTGGGAAAAATTTTTATCATTGTATGTGTAACATATATAAATATATAATACATATATAGAGTTAACATCATAGTTTGACCTTTTCCATAGATAGCTTGTATTTTTCACGTAAAACACGAATGTAATATTTAAGAAATATGAATAAAAATATCTCAGGTTCGGACAACTCGTGACAGGATATATGTACGATTAACGTGACGGATATATGTGAAAAAATTTGCAAATACCGTTCGAGCCTAAGACCGTTTAATAAAGAAGATAAGCTAGAGACTATCAAAGAAAATAATATAAATTATTACTAAAGAATTTTCTATTTATTAAGTCCTAAGTCTAAAATTTAATTAAAATTTAAAATTTATCATTAAATTTTTAATAATTTTTTTTTATAAGTAACTCCTGCTACTGTGCAAGCTACAAATAGTTAAAAATATTTTTTATTCATTAATATTGCATATTAATATTTCGTAATTATTTCCTTTTATTAAAACCGTTAGTATTTTTTCAAGTTTGTTTTATATTTTTATTATTAATATATTATTCTTTCATAATAAGAATAAATGATAAAATCGTGATTATGCATTAAATATCTAAAGAAATAATAGAAAGTCAATAACATTTAAATTTAGTCTAATTATGAATTTTATATATATATAATATATTTCTATATATACAAATTATAGAAAAATGATAATACAATAGGAAAAGAATGAAAAAGTGACATAAAAATAAAAGAATTCTATTTTAACATATCTATCTTAATACATCTATTTTCTTTCCTTTGGACATTTGTTTTTAACACAGAAAAAATGCAAAAAAAATGTATTTAGGACAAACACGGCTTTAACTAGATCGCAATTGTATCATTTATTCTATCATCAAGTCACAGAAATAGATATACACAAAAGGACAACGCTCATCGATAGGATAATGGACAAAGAGGAGTCATGATTGGTGAGGACAAGCTTGGGCCGAAGAACTCTTATCGTAACGGTACTATCAGTTTAGCACTATCATCAGCTGATTCCAGGAGGAATGGGACGACAAGGGGTACTGGTGTGTTGATGCCGGACCTTTCGGTAGTCGGCAGTGCCCGATGAGAACTGGTATTCAGGCTCCGGACGGCGCGGTCGGCCGCTTCGTCCCAGCTCTTCCAGCTCACTCCCATGTAATCTGAAAAAGTCCGTATTGGGCGTCTATGTGTAGCCTATGCGCGACATGTTCGAAGTACCCATTAGAAATTATTAGCATTAATTCTTTATAAATATTATTTTCATTCTGTGATTTCTAATTTATTTTTTATATCTTGAATTTAATCTCTTTTTGAACTCTCATTTTTTTTTCTGCGCATTAGAAAAATTTTTTCTTTGCATATGTTAAGGCTTCACTTGTAATATAGAAAAGGGAAGGTCTCGTGAAAAAAATAGAAATAAATTTTTTTTCAAACAAAGTACTTTAATTCTGAAAAGTTGAGCTTAACAATCTACACTATGAACTATCAACGTTTTCCTATTTTTCATTTAATAAATTGTAGGACTTTTAATATTAATAATCTAATCTCATGTAATTATTATGCGTCTCAAAATGTGTCGCAATCAAAATTTTTTATTATTAATAATTATTTACTTTATCGTTTAATGTGCAATATGAACGTATTAAATTTAGAACATGCAATGGTGAAATAAGTAGATATCTGCAAATGATCATGAGGACGCGGACGACGAAAAGGAGAACGCAGTGTGATGGGAAAATATATATATAATCCGTGCGTTCAAAACACATGACGTATCTTATTCACAGTATTTCAACATAATTATACACAAGCCGATTGCTTAATAAAAACTTAACTCGAGAGACGAGATAAAAAAAGACGCGCACTTTGACGATTTTTACTTCTTACTTTTCAGCTTATCCGAACCCTCGTCAAAGGTAGGATCTTGGATATTTAGCATCAGACTATTGCCACTGAGGAATACTCTATTCTGGGAATTAGCGATCTGGAATAAAGCGAGTAATAATTATGTACATAAATAAATATGTTTGAAGATTTTTTAAGCATATAAATATTAATTTTTATGAAAGTTTCGTTTTTTTTAAATATTAACAATGTTTGTACACTTATAAAGATGCTCACCGTACGCGAAATATTTTGTGCAGCTCGTATTTTACGTAGTTTTAGGTATCCAGGATTCTGGCTAACAGCTAAACCAAGGTACACTGGAGTTAAGGCATTTGTTTAAAAAATAATGCAGCACTTCATTATTTATTGATAACTTACAAATTATTAATTTAAATCAATATTTAAATTAGTGTAATTATAAGCTTTAAATACTTAACAATTGTAAAAAAACAAAAGAAAAATTTATAATTTCAACTTCCAATTATATGTTTTTCATGACTAGAGCAATTGTTCCTTTCATTAATACAATATAATTAATTATACTATAAATCAACTGAAAAACTTAATTGTTTCTTTAAAGGATATCATTTTGGCTGCTTCCGCTTCTCCTTCGGCTTGTACGATCTTTTGTTGTCGTTCTTGCTTGGCTCTTTCTACTACAAATGCAGCTCGTTGAGCCTCCTGTTGGGCCACTTGTTTAGCTTCGACTGCAGCTGTGTATTCTTTACCGAAGCTAAGCTCCGTTATCGAGACGTCATCCAAAACGATATTGAAGTCTCGAGCACGTTCTGTCAATTCCTTACGCACCATGATAGATACCTGCTGTCTTTGCGTAATTAACTGCGAGGCGTTGAATTTGGCGACAACAGACTTCAGCACTTCATTGCAAATGCTTGGAAGTACCTGAATTATTAATCTCAATTTAGTTTTAAATCTACAATTTTTCATCATAAATATCAACAATTAATTTCATCATAAGTATCAACTTTAATAGATTTTTTCAATGTATATGTTAAAAAACAATAATAAATTATATTATATTACTTAAATGAATGAATCAAATGAAATAAAAAAGCGCTAAATGTATTTGAGATTAGATCTTAATACTTAATATTTCTATATAAATATTTTTAAATCTTTTTTCCAATAATTTAAAGTGCATGCCAATCACAGCCAATCTTGAAAACAAAGCCCTAAATTAAAAAAGTGATAACATATTGTCAAGCTAATAATAATGAGAGCGAGATAATATTTTTCAATTTATAATAAATCATTTTTAGTATTTTAAAATGCTTGTTAGCATTATTATTAGATTGATAATTTAATTTGTGATATTACTAAAAGCCTGTGGTTTCAAAACTAACTGTTTGGCGTACAGTTTAAAGTACTGGAGAAAATATATTTAAATATTCATATAAAAATATTATTAGGCACTAATTAATAAAATGTAACCTTGAACACACATTTGATTCATTATTTAATTTAATATTAAAGTTTCAATTAGAAAGTTTGAAAATAGAATTGTGTAGAAAAATTACATTTCATAATATTTAAAAATTAAATATTTAAACAACTTAATTTCCTAAAATTTCTAAAGAATAAAATTTTTTGGTATCATTATTTTGTATGTTTAAAGAAATAAACATTCTTATGTATAAGAACGTTTAAAGAACCTTTTCATCATAATCGAGACCCAATTGTCGGTACATGGAAGGCAACGTGCTGGCATCAGGGCGTGAGAGAACACGTAATGAGATATTGACCATTTGTAAATCTTTAGATCCTGTGGGTGAGGACAGTTTCCTAGGTCTGCTTCTAATATCATAAATTATTGGATACTGAAACCATGGAATGCGGAAGTGTAGACCTTCGGTCAGGATATCCTTCTGAATACCACCCAACCGAGAGAATATGATTGCTCTGTGACCAGCCTCCACTGAAAATCATATATTTGACCTTATAATTCATCAATTTAAAAAATCCAAATAATAATCATTTCAATATCTTTTAATTTGTACAAACCAGAGATTCTCTTAAATTTTTATATTAAGCAAATTCAGAGATAACAATAAATTGCATTATAAAAATAACTATATCAATAATAAAAAATTTAAAAGTATTGTACAAAAAAAGGAGTTATACAAGTATGTATTGTATAAATGTAATAAATTGCGTCAGTTACATTGCAAATTACATAAACCAAAGCCGCTTGGAACAACAAGCGACTAGAAACAATTATCCATTAGACAAAAAGTGTAAATACATTCGTTAATTAAATGGTCGTTTTAGATTATTGATTATTCAAGGGAAACAATGTGGGTAAAGCAGTAATTAAAACAATTATCACTAAAAATGTAAGCAAGATTGAGGTTAACCTGTGTACATGGCTTTCGAAACGCTATACGCCGCAACGCCCGCAGCAGCGAGAAACTTCAGGCTCATCGGCACTCCGTTTGTGCCCTTACTAAAGCGTGAGGCCATCTCGCTGAATTTATTTTGCGCCATGTCGAAGAATCACGCCGTAAAATTAATCGACGGACAGCACACCGGTGAAGACAACCCAATTCAACGAAGAGGATGATAAAAAAATGATGAAAAAAAGGAAGAAAGAGAGAGAGAGAGAGAGAGAGCGAGAGAGAGAGAGAGAGAGAATCCAAGCTTTGAAAACCTTTATATACTAAAGTTCCTAGAAATAAAGATCTGAAAATTTTGACGTTCATTTCCACTCGCGTTGAAATCCCCATACATCTTTATTTCTGTTTATTTATCTGTTATCATTTTAATTATTTTATTTATAATCTCATTGTTATTATCAATTATCCTTTAATAATAAAAACTGAAATGTTAATTTATTTGTGTTAAATTATTATTAGGTGTATAAATAAGTTTCTGCCGTTTGACAAAAGATGGCGCCACCAGTATGTTATGGTTAGAATTGGCTGCGTTCAGCAGAGAAAGCAGCTTTGCAACTGTTGTAAAATCTTTAATATGATTGGTCTTGTCCTTATTTCCTCATTAGATCTAAATGTATAAGCCAATCATATTCAAGAATTTTACAACAGTTGCAAAGCTGCTTTTTCTGCTGAGGGTGCAGTCACATGGAGTCAGAAATAACGGAACGGAATAAGAACGGAACATTGATAGAAAAGAGATAGGATTGTTCTATCTCTTTTCTATCAATGTTCCGTTACTGTTCCGTTCCGTTATTTCTGACTCCATGTGACTGCATCCTAAGACATTTAGAGAATCCCGCACGTGGCTAGCGATGGACAATACTTCAAATAAAACATTAGGTACCGTTCTTTCACAATAAGTGCCCAATTTTTGATGAAAAAACGACGGAAACATTATTTATACTTCTAATATATTATAAACTTCAAAAAGAAGCGCAAAAGATTTAGTATGTATGTCGTACACTTGGATATAAGATATAAGACTAATAACTTTATAGTAACTTTCTAATTTATTAATTTATAACAAATTATCTTAATTTCGGCACACACGCACGCACGCACGCACGCACACACGCACGAGTATTTAATGATTATGATTTTGATGCATACTGCACCAATGTAGTATGTCATTCTTTAAATACATTGCTAAAATCAAATTAATTGAATAAAAAGTTACTAATTAATATGCGTATGAAATGCTCGGTGTAAAAGGATAAAAAAATCGTTTCTTATTTCTTATGCCCTCTAAAAAGGCCAGTATAGAGGCCGTATATTTATAATATATTTCTTTAATAAGAGTCTTTATATTTAAGAACATCTCACATGTTCTATTTTGAGATATTACGATAAAGAGCCGCACACACATTAACACATATTAAGACAATCTTGAAATAAGAACAAATTATGAGTACCAACCAAAAATAGTTTATTGCATTCATATAACATTGCGAGACATGATACAATAGTTTATTACGATGAAATCTTTTATTCAACGAAGTCGAAAATTTCATGTTAGTACAGAAATGTTACTGGATACAACATTACAGCATTATCAGAGTCATTATTCTTATATATTTCTAAAAAGTAAAGTCAAATTAAGCAGAACGTTAAAAAGCAGAAACCAATTAAAAATTGAAAGAGAAATGCTAGAAGGATGATACATACATATATATGTATATATAAAATGTATATTATATATATTACATATAAAAAATATTATATTGTATATGTATATATATATATGTTAGACTCAGATTGAAACGCTCGCAGAGCGAAAAAATCGACCACAACGTGTTATGGCTTCTAAGATTCAGCCACAATACGAAATTCGTGTTGTGACTCAAAAACGCTTTTCAAAAATGCTTACAACGCGTTCTGGCATAATTAATAGCGTTTTCTCTTGGCCGCATTATCGCCCACCAATGCAACACTTAAACTTTTACACCGTGCTTAGTCTGCGACTCGTCGTTTCGCGTGGAAAGTCGAAACTTGTGCAACAGGGATGCGTTTAGAATCATCGTCCGGATGCACCTAGACTGTTTTACCCTTGTTGTTCACGAATGATAAACAAGGATAACACGTCACCTGGGTGCACTCAGATGATTCTGAACGCAGCTCTATACAATCATTGAAGCGATGACCCTTGGCTCATTAAGCTCTTTTTTTTACGTTGTGGCGCTTTTAACTTAGCCAAAACGCGTATTGGTCGATTGTCAAGACAACACAATACGCTTTTTATTTTTTAATATGCCAGAACGCGTTGTAAGCGTTTTTGAAAGAGCCACGACACGAATTTTGCATTGTGGCTGGGTAACGCATTGTGATCGGTTTTTTCGCTCTGTGAGCGTTTTCGGCTTTGAGCCTGACACATATACATACTACATATATATATATATATACATATATATGTGTGTATATATATCTAGTGTTTCTCTCTTTATCTTATTTTCTCTATATGTATTATATTAGTTGTTAATTGTTGATAATGTTTCATCAAATAATTTCTACTTTTTTGCATTCTGTTTTTTTTTAGCTTAAATGTGCATTATAAGAACAGTTTTATCCAAATTTCGAATTTTAATCAATACTTTTTTATTGAAAAATGATTAATCGTATATGTATATAAACTGATTTTTTAAATTTAATTTAGTTCAACTTTCTATTAAGTATACTTAATATACTGTTCGTGATAAAACTGTTCTTAGGTATTTGTTACAATCATAAATTGTAACAAATATTGTTACAATTGATATTCTAAAAAATTTTCTATTCGTTACATAAAATTCTTTTTAGACATTTTTATCAATCTGTATTATACAAGTATATAGTACTTCTTAGTTATTTAGATTTTTCCAAAAAATTTTTTTTTATTTCTTCGTTTAAGTCCAAAAAACTCTTCATCTTTATTATTTCCGTTTTGTATTTGAAGAAATCGAAACAAAATTGCTGTAGCTGTAAATTATGTAGAATACGTATAATTAACAAAAATATATTGTATAATAAAATAAATACGTATAATAAGTAAATGAATAAATATGTGCAGAATAAAAATAAATTTTTTATAGTTAATGAATTTTAGTATTAAATGCAATATTGGCACGCCGGATAAGCATGCAGGAACACCTTACAAAGAAAAACTGCGTGTCTAATGAAATATTTAGAGACATAATGCGACCTTGCCATTCCTCCCCATGACATAAAAATATTTGAAAAAATATTTTACTCTGATCAAAACAAGAATAAAGAACATCCCAATTGATTAATATATCAATTCCATTATAAATTGGTACTTTCTTTTAGAAGACAGAAATCAGCTATTAATGAAATCTATTAATAAAAAAAAAGTGAGATTGCCAATTACTTCTTCATTATATTTTAGCGTCGTATAAATGTAAGTAGAAAATCAATTTTCCGTCGTTGTGTCATCTTTTATCGCGTTACAGAGACTTTTCTTAAACCGCTCATCGCTAAATGCCTCAGCCAAATTGAAGAGTTCTATAACGAAATGGTATCAGTTACAAATTGTAAGCAACAATAAAGTAATTGTACGATCTCTATTTAAACTCAAACTCACTAAATTTCTCTTTCACTGTAGATACTTCAATTTTGCCAGTATATAAATATTTGAAATAAGCGTAATACATCTCATAGGAAAATTGATTAAGTATGATGACACTATAAGGAAAAGAGACACGTATAAAGAATCAAATATAAAATATTCTTAATAAGGATAACACGAGTTTTTAATAAATATTTACTTTTTATCTCCTTCAAGCTGTATAAATTGGTCTATGTTTTTGAAATATGAATTACGACATTGCAGTATTATCTTATGGACATAAATATACCTTCTTGTAACTTTTATAGCAAGATCGCTATGACTCTGTCAGAAGCAAACAAATGATTTGTTAAAAATAAATAAATATTACCTTATATAACAAAAAGACTTAAGATAGCGAATATTATATGAAGCATTGTATATGTATATTTTTAGACTAACTTAAAAAATCTATACAGGACAAGGATCAAAATTGGGCCACAGTAATTAATTTTGCAAGAAAGCACATAAAGAATTTTTATAAATGACTTGTCTGTGGCTTCTATCAAGCCATCATTTACACAAGTCCAAGAATTTCGAAAGCTTCTTGCTTGAATCAATTATATATATGAAATTTAAAAATCTTGGTACATACAATAGATTGTATACACAGAAATGAAACTTACAATCTCGTTAAACGATTTTGCAATATCGTTCAGTAATTTAAGCCGCTGGTCGCGATACAAGTTGTTTTTTACAGTAGTTGGTGGTTTGCCAGTCAGCGCATTACACATGTCAAATAAAGTCGTGTGGTCGCAGGGGGCAGGTTTACAAATTTTTTGTTCACAACAGTTGCCCCACACATAAACAATATGTTTTTCTTCGGTTATGGCACAACTCACGTTCTTCATAGCAGCAACATCCAATATTTTTAAATCCTTCTCTGTTACTTGAACCTGTTAATTCCAAAATTTTCTACTTTATTTTTTATTTTATATTTCTTTTCTCACAATGATTATAATAACAAATTATTTACCCTTCTAGGACTAGGGTTGATTTCTGGAAAAGTAGAATCTAATTCTCCAAAAAGGTTGTGACCCCACCCATAAATGTATCCTTCAGTAGTTAGTGCGAGTGTGTGTGTATATCCACAAGCTATTTGTACTAAAATGTCAAAATCAAATATAGATTAGTCAACAGTGTAGTTGCATCTATACGAATTCTTCTTTTTCTTATAAATCATCTTTAGAAATGAGCTTACGAAATAAAATAATTACCTATTTTTTTGTTACTAATTTTAACTTGATATGGTTTGTCTATAAAATTGTTGCCATATGTAGAAATACCTAACTGACCATAATTATTTATTCCCCAAGTATATACTCTTCCATCGTCAGTAAGTAATGCAAAGAAACTGTTACCACAACAAATAGAACGAACCTTTTTTGGGAATTCGAAATTGATCTGTCTCATCCAAGTCCCGTTATTATTAAGGATTTGAAAATAGAATATCTAGAATGAATTAAATGACTTTTAATTTCTAAAACTAAATATCATTATAACGCGTATATAATAGTTCAATCGTTAACTTACTTTATCATCATCAGTTAAAATGATAAATGTTTGCTTGCTAACTGCAGCTTGTACAATACGTGTATATCTCAAATCAAAAAGTTGTGAATAATATTCTACAATATTATTAAACTGCCTAATGTTCCCCCAGTGGTATACCTTTCAAAAATAAAATTATTATTAATTCTACAATTCATTTTGTACATAAAATAAAAGATAATAAGAAATAAATTGATGCACTATTATATATATATTTTTTCATACTAATTTTTCTACAAAAAGAAATTTCTACAAATTCTAAAATTATCAATTAATTAGATTGATAAATTATTATAATTTTTCTTATACCCAACAACACACAATATTTATAAAATATTTACAAAATATTTATAAATATTTATAAGATTTTTCTTTAATATTTTGTAAATATTTTTTTGGTCTTAGAGATTGCACAAATTATAAAAATTTATTACAAATATTATGAAATATTTATTATAATGTTGTAGTAAATGCTACACACACACACGCACGCACGCACA
The DNA here is from genome assembly GCF_001594065.2 of Cyphomyrmex costatus. Classification (NCBI taxonomy): domain Eukaryota; kingdom Metazoa; phylum Arthropoda; class Insecta; order Hymenoptera; family Formicidae; genus Cyphomyrmex; species Cyphomyrmex costatus. The sequence goes on from NW_017278296.1 coordinate 118,322, forward strand.
CACACACACACACACACACACAAAAGATATACACTTAATAAGATATTACAATCTAAGTAAAAAGTATTCATAACTAATATGAATACGAAGTCTATAATCTAGTAGCTGGATCTTAGTTGCTTATATTGTATAATTTCGCGTCAATTTATATATTAATATATGTACAGTTTTTCTAAACTACACGCCGAACAATGATCGGTTTTGAAACGCAACTCTGAAAAGTACTTATAGAAAAATATTTATTTATACCTATCATAAATATTACATAAAATATTTATTTTAATAATATTTTGAATAAAGCGCTTTATATAAAATATTTATATAACATTTACAAAAATGAATAGTAATAAATATTCTGTGCTATCTGGGCATTTATGTATAAAAATTATACAAAATATAATATTACAAAAAAAAGTATCACAGTATAAATATATAAAATATATATACAAATCCGTTCTTTCTGAGATTACTAATATATAATATATATAATAATATATATAATAATATATATAATAATCTCCACTATTCAGTACACAGACATTTTTATATGAAAATTTATTTGAATCCTAAGGTGATTTTTTTTCATTTCCAAATCTGCTTTATTTATTACGAAATAAAAATAATTTTTCTATAATACATATGCTATATGTACATATATAATATATATCCATAATAACTTTTAAATATTAAGAGAGCTTTAAGTTCAATGAAAAACCATCAGTATATATATATATAATATTACATATAATTAAATATTAAACACTTCTAGTATATTTCTGGGCTACCTCTCCTTCTTGAGTTAGCAAAAAAACCGATAAATCGTCGTCAATGAGTACCATCTTTATGTTTTTGTTGAACATGTAATCGATTTTTTCTTGGTCGTGACTAGAATTTATCGAACCGTGTTTCTGTATTGGATTATATGTGCTGCATGATTGCTCCGCAAGTCTTTAATAAAAAAATAATATAATATAAATCTAACATAATAGTAAAATATAGTAAACAATCACACACACACAAGAAAAATAATTAATTCATCTTACTTTACGTGAAAAGCAACAATTGTCAGAATTTTACCTAAGAAATTACAAATTTATTTAATGTGTCTGTGTCCAGCAGACTGATGAAAGCGCTCTTTGAGATTGGATATGATTGGATTCTTACACTTACAGAACCGATGAAAAACTAAAGACAAGAGTCAAGCGGCTAACCTGCTCGCCGAACAAATGAACATATATATAATCGGTTATTACTTATAGATTCAACCAATCATATTTGATTGCTCGACAAGCATACCTAGCCGTTTTGTATATCTAGAACTTTAAATTACATAACAAAATCATGTAATTAAAACAAGTAAATTACATAACAAAAATTATTCCAAATTAGTACGTAATTTTTTAAAATCACACATGATACAAATAATTTTATCTATCATTATATACGATTTTATAATTACCGAATCTTAAATAATTAAATGATAGAAAAAAAGGAAAGAAACATATGTCATCGTGTGACTTTTCAAATTACGTGATTTAAAAAAATCTGATTTGGAATAATTTGTTACGTGATTTACATATTTTAATTCTATGATTTCTTTATATGTAATTCTGTGGCGTGATTTTTTTCAATAGAGTGCTATTGATGTATCCTTTTAGATAATAAAAGGTGCTGCTTTTGTTTTCAGTCAACACAAGTATCATTGGGTACATTCAGCGGACTCAATAGTTGAGCGCTCAATGTTATTGGTGCATTCTTCTAGGTCTAAAATTCTGATTGGATGATCTAAAAGAATACTCCAATAACAACGAGCGCTCACTCAACTTTTGAATCCGCTGAACGCGCCCATTCTTTCTTTGATCGTTATTATCATCAAATGTCAAGCACATGTTTGTGCCGACTGTGAAAAACAGTCAATATCATCTTTAATATCATCTTTGTAAAAAAACAAAAGTCGAGTACTTAAATAAAGAAGTAGAAAAAGTATCAACTTACACACGTATACAAAATATAGGAATTTTCGAGAAGCGTCCATCGACAATATGTCCATGTCGACAACAATAAAAATTGAATCGAATCATTTTTTTTTTAACTGATCGAAGAATTAAAAGTTTTGTTAAAATTCCATCTATGAATTAATAAACTGACCCATTTAACACGATTTTAGAAATAGGGTTATTTTTCGTGCGGATGCCTTCTATTATAATGTTACAAGGAAACACAAGTATGTTCTGTCTTTGTTACTCATAAAATGCAAAGAAAAATAGAAATATTTGTATCAATTTGTATCACTAAATGGAAGGCATGAATATTTATAATTCCGACGACTTTCTTATATATTAATTAAGTTCTGAATACTGACATTTCGATTCTATGTTTAATTAACGTGCTGTCGCCATTACACCTTCAATTTGTTCGGCAGAAGCACGTATTATGTTTAAAAAAAAAAAAAGATAGGAAAGACTGGGAAAAACAAAGAAAAGATGGCATTTTAAACTTACTCTTGTTGATAGCGTGGACTATAATTCCTGTTCAGATTCTTGCCTAATCTCTCCATAACAATAATTATATTATTTATACGATTACGACAACGCTCAGCAAATAGTGTAGCAAATTATACGTATGTAATGCACTGCGAAATTTAATATTTTGAAAAAAAGAAGTCACACGATTTTGATTCTCAAGTTACTCCTCTAACTCCACTATATCTCTTAATGTCTAGACCAAGAAGACTAGAACTGATTAGAACCAGGAGAGGTAACTCGGTGCCAATATCGGTAGAGGGGATGAGGCAAAAAGTGACGTTTTTTGACTTACCCCCACCACGCTAGTTAACTCTCCTGGTTCTAGTCTTCTTGGTTCTAGAACCGACCATCCACAGTCGAGCATTCCTCTCTAATTTGACTGTAATGCTGAGAATACTCGCCTGTGATTGCTGGTCGGTTCTTGTACTCTTAACCCAACTCTAAATAGTCAATTTCCGGCTCCGACTCTCACCGCTAAAAAGCATGGAAATATCGTTGGTATGTGTATATTTTCATCATTATTCATAAAAGTTTTCATTTTTTTCACGTTTCGACTCTAGAGAAAAAGTTACATTTTGATACCAAGATTTCACAACTCATCAAGTGTTCAAATGATTCAAATTTAAACGCTGAGACGATTTGATTGGCTGACGCAGTTACGCTTGCGCCACTCACGCCGCATATGGAAGCAGCACCTTATTGGTTCCTATTTTTTTAAATCCAACCAATCATATAAAGTTCTGATTTAACCGCTCGGTGGTACAACTCAAATGCATTTAAATTATGGTTTAATATAAAGCCCGCTGTGGCTGTTCCCGCGAGCCACGCCGTGTGCAGTGGAAATATGGCGGGTGACATTACATCGCTCTCAGATCGTCTCACGAACGAACAACACTAGAAGAAAGAAAGAGAAAAGGAAGAACAATACTCGTCGATTGCTTCACAGGCACATCCGGCTCTCTCGATGCGTCTCGCATTGTTGCATGCGGGAGTACTCCATTTAACGCGTGCCAACAAAGGTATGACCGGGTTCGATTTTCGCCTACTTCAGGCGACCGGCGGAATCGTATTCGCTCGCGGCAACGCAGACTTATCGTATCTCGCGTTCGCAGTGGAGATATCCTCCGGCCGGTGCGGACGTCACGTCGCACGCATTGAGTTCTGGTCAGATTTCAAACCGCGTCTCTCGTTCCACGCTGGCTTACTCGGCCTCACAAAACGTTCCCGCCGTAACCTTTCGTCGCCATTATGTCTGTCCGCGTTGCTTGAAATCTTCAAAATTTTTATACTTAAAACGAGAGAAATAGAAATATCGAGTGCCTGAAAAGAGAAAGAGCGAAAATGTTAGATGCAAAAGATGCAAGCAAGTTGTGAACCCGCTGCACGCACGCGAGATTCGCATTTTGATGAAATTTTAAATATGCAGGAAGTTTCATCAAAATAACTCGAGTAGTTTTCGAAATTTTTAGGAAAATAACGAAATTTTCCGTTAAATAATTACTAAATATTTTAAACGATTAAATACTCAGTATAATATTATTTTCATGTTATTAAATAGGTATTCACTTATTATTCGATTGTTATCAAGTTGATTATTTTATGCCACTATATTTAGATACTTCATATAAAGCAGCCTTTAACATATACAGAGTAATGCAATTCATCATTAATTTTTCAATGCTGCTGTTTTTTAAAGCAAATAACATTTCTGTTGGTTAATAATAATATTATCTTAGGTGTTTATAAATTTACTTTTTTTCTTAATTTTATATGTTATAATTTATATTGATTAATGTTTCATTTTTAGAATAATCGTCACAATCTATCAAAAATGTCTAACTCTGTGGAATCAGACATTTGTGTGTCAGAGACACAGGAAACCTGTTATGAAGGTGCCAATGAAACCTTGAAAATTACCAGTGAAACCCCAAGTACGAGCTTGAATGAGAGTCAAGATTTTCGTCTTGTTGATTCAGAGGGAGAGGAGAATATGGTGGAGAGGTTAAAGCAGAAACAGGATGGAGAGGCTAATTGTAAGAAATCAATTGACCAAGCAGATTCGCAACAAATTCCACAAACATTGCAAATGGAAGAGAATAACACGATAGCTGCAAATGACAAAAAAGACAGAATTGTTATAGATGAAAAACTAAAGGAAAGCGACGCTGTTAAAGAGATTAGGGAGAGCGTATCTAGTGAGTTGTATGAGTCTGAGAAAAAAGATGAACTCTTTGACGAGGACGAGATTATCCAAGGTACACCTCCTCAAAGTTATTCGCCATCCAAAAAAGTATGCAGTGTCGATGTTAATCTGAAGCGTAAAGCTAGTGCCATTGATGAACCACCTGCCAAGATCCTTAAAATATCTGAGGAAGATGAGGCAAACATTCAGAAGAGACTCGAGGAAGAGAGTCGTCAGTCTTGTGGATCTGATGATTCGTATCAGGACTTGTTCAAGAATATGGACAAAAATGTTATAATAGAAGAGACCCAAGAACCAGCCACTATGGAATTTACTCAGAATACCCTGAAGATTTCCAGTGAGCACACAGCAGAAACGACAAGCGACAACAAGGCTCAGGAACATGCCGAGCAGACAAGTCTGCAGCAGGACGAGACTTTCTCCGAGAAACGTGACGTGAAAAAAGACGAGAATCTGAATGTCTCTGCGAAATTAACGGACGTCAGTAATAATGATAGTATTACTGTCAACTTTAACTCTACATGCGAAAAAGATTTTCTGGAAGAGGATAATCTGTCAATTGGAAAAGAAAATGTTACTTCAACGAATGCTGTAGTAGAAATATCTAGGATTGGAACATTAGACGAAACGGAACTCGTAAAAGATACAGAAACAACGTCTGATAAAATGGATCAAATGGAACAATCGAACTGTGTCAAGAAGACTGTTGACAAGAATGACGAAGAGATTTCGTCCTCGCAAACTAAGTCACGAATGAGCGTAGAATTGATAGACGAGGACACAAATCGAGCTGATAATAAATCGAAGCCGCAAGTAGTGCAGATTGATGACGATGATGAAAAGATATTGAACTCGTCAACCGAGGTGATATATCATCGTCAGAGCATGAAAAAGAAATTAGAGATTGTTCAGATCGACGAGGATGGCGAGAAGATCCTAGACTCATCAGGGAAGAATTCTGAAATTCAAGTCAAGAGCAGTTACGAGAGCAAGAGCAGCTACAAGGAGAGTACAAAGGAGTCATCCCAGGAGTCGAACTCGTCGGACAAAAGACTGGTGAATGGAAGCAGTGAGTGTAAGAAGAGCGACGTCGACACGACCGCAAGTTTAGATTTTGATACGTTTCCTGTAAATGAGGAGCTTCTGCCTGTAGGAGCAATAACTACCACACATGATATAAAGAAGGTAGATGGCACCAAAAGCAACTGTTTGAAGTCTAAAGATTTAGACAACATCGATCTCGTTATCGTAAGCGATAATGAAACATCTAACGTAGAAGAGAAAAACAAGTCTGATCTGATCTATAACAATACACTAGGAAAGATCAAGCAGGTAAGCGACAGATAGATATTCCGTTTATTACATAAATGTTATTATATAAAAGATACATGAATTAATTAATAAATTGATAAATGTTTTAAAATAGATGTAATTATTATAAGTAATGCAGTGAAAAACATATTATTGAAAGAACTTCGTTAAAATTGACTTTAACTTTTGACCTGCTTACAGTGAACTGATTTAATTCATATTTTGTTTTGATAAAGTTGTTTAATAAAGTTAGGATCTTTGAATATCTATTGCTGAAAATTTGAAAGAGAAAGAAAAATTTTACTGACAAACAATTGGATGAATGGACAAATAGACGACTGGACCAACACTGTGAAATTATAAAATATAATTTTCACACGCTGTATTACTTAATAAACGCAGATATGAAATGTGTTACACAAAGATTTCACACATGTATAAATAGAAAACACCATATTCAATCAAGATGATTTTTTGTGCTTAATAATATTTCTTGATATACAATTTTTAGTTTAAGCAAACTGATAAAAAATAAATTATAAAAGGACTCCGCATTAATTAAATGGAAAAAGTGACTTTTTATAGATCAGCATCTCGTAACTTATATAAAATATTAGTTTACTGATTTGATAAAAGTCATTTTGTTTTCCATATGATTAATTGTCAGTTATCACGCTTCAGTCGCGGTCATACAATTACCACACTGGTGCGCGAATTAGGATTTTCCATTTTTCATCATGTGTAATTTTGAAATGAAAAAAAGTTAAAGTAATTTAGTTATATAGTTTTTTTGGAATAATTTTCTGAAATATTTTAATATAATTTTCTGAAATAAATTTTCTGAAACCTATTGATAATAATATAATTAGATAAAAATTATATTTTATTGTAAAAAATTTTGTAAATTAAAAAAATAAGAAATTAAAAAGTTTTGCGAAGTGAAAATTTTGCCTATGTTAATTTGCACTAGTGTGGTAATTGAGGGTTAATACAAGATTCTTTCTGCATACATATAAATACATGAGAAAAATACTTATAGGAAGAGCGGGAGATCGGTGTCTACGTGAAGCTCAAATGTCTGGTACACACGGACGAGAATACGAAAGAACTCGTGAGGAAGGAGCTAACTGCAGTGCAGTGCGAGCCCATAACCGAGTTGAGCAGACAGAAGAATGAAGACAGTCAGTCCTCGATGGCAGATATCTCTGATAACAAGGAGTCGTCGCCCGGTTCCGTGAATAGCAATCCTCAGTTATACCAGCTTGCATCCCGATTGTCCATGATGTCGTCATCAAGCTCGGGATCTAGCGCTGCTTCTTTGGCTGTAAAACTTGCTCTAAAAGGCGGTCCGCCCCGCTTCTCGATGCTGACGGGCCCAGCAAAGCTCACGAAGAAATCTCCCCAAAACATCATATCAATGATGGCGGAGAAGCAAGTATTGGATGAGACCTACGATCGTTTGACGCATGAATGGAAGAACTATCACTTGCTTACAACGACAATCCTGAATTACGCAAACATGGAATTGAGCAGTATATCCGCTACCACAGCCCTCACGATTGTTGATACTTTCGCGAATGTGAGCAACGAGCGGCTAGACGATCATCATCATCACTTGGAAAAGAACAATATGCGTTCGTCGACACCGTCGGATCACCCCTCAAGTTTGAAAGTGGAATTAAATGCTACGCCGAAGAGCACGAAAAAAGGTAAAACCACGAAAAGACCGAGGAGCAAATTGACGAGATCGAACGTCGCGCAAATCAACGGTGAGAGCAGCGCCAAAAATATTCTGAGCGAGCCGGCTCTGCACATATCCACCACGGAGATGGACACACCGAGTAAAAAGATCAAATTAGAAGACGAGCATTTAAACAACGTGGACGTTCAGGCGAAGTCACCGCAAAGCATGCTGGCCGACGAGCTAATCGGTAAGAACGTATTCGCCAAATGGTCGGATAACAATTACTATCTTGGCATGGTGAGTGATTGGCTGAAGACTAAGTACAAGGTGAACTTCTACGACGGGAAGAGTAAGACGCTCATACCCGAATTTGTGATACCGATACCAAAGATTCTGAGGAAGGGTCTGTCTGTATACGCTACCACGAAGACTAACGATTACGGTTCCTGCGGCATTATCATCGACGTTCAAATATCGAACGGCGACACGAACTATACGGTGGTAACTGATGAGGGCGAGAAATTGAACGTGCAAATACAGAACATCTTCTTGTCCACTGATCAAGCGCAGCTGCTCAAGGAAGAAGTGGACTCCGTAAGTAAGAGTTCCCTGCCGAGCACGCCAAAAGCGCTCGGTCAGGTGACCTTGGACAACATGATTGACGGCAAGCGACGCTCCAAGAGAATCGGCACACCACTCTCCTCGACTCCTAAGTCCAGGATCAACTCTGGCGCGTTGAGCACTTCGACCAGTAAAACCAAATCCGAACCCTCGGTGTCCGGCATGTCTGCCAAGTTAAACAAGGGGACGGCATTGTTCGATAGCGAGGGAATGTCGAGCGATTCAAACATTGAATCTACTCGCAGTAAAGCAGAAGACGAATATACTCTAATGGGAATACAGAAAGAGATAATTGGCACGCCGTTTGAACAGATCACGAAAGGACCACCGAGTAGGAACAAGAGCAAATCACGTAGCAAGAAGAAGGAGGACCCGAAAATGATCGCTACTCTTGGTCCGATTCCGACGAACTCAAACATCTTCAAGGGCATGTCATTCATCCTTACTTGCATATCCTTAGAGAAACTGGAAAGGTATCTTTTACTTATTCACTTGACAATTGAATGGATGGATTTTAATTCTAATAAGAATAATGCTAGACGCTCGAGGAATTAATATAATAAATAAAGATATACAGTGACTGCCAAAAAATCGATGATTAATTTTGCTCAGATGAATCTTTAAAATAAAGGTCTAATATATAAATATTTAATTATAGTATATATTCTTATAATATACAGATTGTTCCATCTAACATGACTTTATTTTTGCAGGATAAGATCGAAAAAAATATGTCTGGACAGAATTATATAGCCTGATAAAACACAAATAATGGCAAAATCAATTTCCGAAAAAAATAATTTTTTATGATCATATAGTAATTTATTTTTTAAATAGAATTCTGTGATTTTTTTACATAATATGATTTCTCTAATTATTCTACAGATAAAAGTATTAAGGTAGAGGTAATTAACAGTTTGCGAGTTAAACTATTAATGTTTGACATCTCTACCTTAATAATTTTTATATGCAAAATAATATTAAGATAAAAGAAGTGGTCACGTTAGATGAAGTAATCTAATATTTAAAATATGTCTCAAGTTGATTAAGAAAAACTAAAAATAAAAGAATTTTATTAACTTATTAATTTAAGCTAAAAATAGGTTTACAAAAATGTTTGTAAAATCATATGTTAACCAAAAATTTTTGGCAGCCGCTGTAGTAATGAAAAGATGAACAAAATACAGCTACCTTTCTTAAGACACGAAGCATTATCTGCATTTTATGTATTTTTTCTTTTTTTTTTGTTAAGGATTGATTTAATATCCACTAATTCATTCTGCACCATTTCAGATATCAAGATATAAACATTCACACGGCGTCGAACACGAAAACAGAAGCCATCGAAACGGATAATGAAACAGAGTATGAGGACGATTGGGTGGACAAACATTTCGTGCGTGAAAGACTTCACACGCAGATCAAAGCAGGCGGCGGAAAGGTCTATGATGACTTTGAGGAAATACCGAAGGACGAGTATGAGAATACAATACTGATCACCAATGTGCCAAATACTACGGCAAAGAACATATTATGTTTGTCAGCTGGCATTATCATATGCAGTCATAAATGGATCATCAGATGTTGTGTAGAGGTAATTCTTTATCTAAATTTAATGTAAAGAAAACCTTTTGGATTGCCAAAACAATTATCAGTTCATCAACTCTTTACTCATAATGACTCCATATAAATAAAAAAAGGAAGATTATAGGCGTAAACAAATATAATTCAATATTCGGAATTACAAATTTTGGACAGCGTTAATCTAATAAATTTAGATAACATTATTTAGTATTAAATTAAATTTTATATAAACAGTTTATTGAATATATATATGTATATATACATTACACACTTTATATCTTTATTATATACATCTTTTCATAATTTTGTTTACAATTTTCGTACCATGATTTCGTCTATTATTATATTTGATTAAATCGCCAACAATTGCGTCACGCGTAAATCTTACACTTGACTGTACATTTTTAGGAAAAGAAAGTGAACACGGCGGAACTTGCTCTTCCAAACGGCTGGAGTTTGCAGAAAAAAACTTACATAGAAGCATTCGAGACATACGGAAAGAAACCGTTGTCAGAAATCGTCGTGATAATTCCTAGTCTGGCATCCATCAATTTGCCACAATTTGCCACGTTCTGGCGGCAAGTTTGCGAAAACGCGGGTGCGATAGTTTTAATCGCAGAAGATTTAGGTATTTTATTTTTTGTTGTCAAAAATTATAAGCTCCTTTAAAGCAAATTTATACTTTATATTATTACCGATATACGTAATATATAATATTAAGATAAAAGAAATACATAGGCCGGTATTCATAGTCAGTTCTTATTTCAAGATCTTAAGATGCTATTGCGGCCTTCTGACTGGTTTCTGATATCTCAAGATTAAACTTAAGACGGTCTTGAATATAAGAACTGATATGAATACCGGCCATTAAAGTCTATTAAAATATATTATAAGTTTAAATTGTTTCACATGCGTATATTATCTCAAATTACTATTTATAGAAAAACTTAAATTTTTTTTCAGATGCTATGGAAACGATGGATTTTGCTAGTACTACAGTGGTCATATCTAATTGGAAGTGTCCGTTATGGGCACAGAACAGAGCAATCCAATTAAATTTTCCAATTCTGTCCACTACGTGGGTGGTCCAGTGTATAATCGAGGGGAAACTCTGCCCACAAAACCATCCACGTTACAGACATACTTACATACCAAATTAGGAATTTTCATTAATTAGAAAGCTGTTATTTTTATAATCGTAAGTAAGTCGCCTACGATCCATGTGGACTACTAGAATATATTTTCTTTTGTTTTCTAAATTTTTTCCATTTTTTTCTACCTTCCACGTCATATTGCAATAAGATGAAAGGATAACTTCACAATCATATATCTTCAAATTTTTCGAAAATTCTTTCTTTTTTTAATATTTTACCGTTTCTGATACGCTAACATGTACGCGATGTATTGCCTACATTGTATTTTTTTCTAGATATATCCTCGAGTTATTCTTTCTATTTTACATTTGTACGTTTCATATGATGACTGATGACCAATATATTTCATGCATTTTTATATGGTGATTCGTCCTCGTACGAGGATACGTGTAATGCTTTACACTTTTATAAGATTTTGTATAAAAATGGACGTGTACGCAGGAACCACAGATCAATTTTATACACGAATACGGGAATTCTTATCGTGTGTAAAATTATTAGATCGTATGTTTACAATAATTCAATAATAATTTATAATCATATCGCGCCGAATTGCACTTATACATCGACAAAAATGCGAGATTAATTTCAGTTAATGCAGGCGATATTCTTGAGGAAATGTCGCGATTCATGTCAATAAATAAATTCTTATTCCGTTTTTTATCGATTTTTATAAATGGGCACATTCACACGTCTATTAGATCTAATTAATTTAACGACATTGAGACTTTTGTTTTCTCATCATGTGGAATTATATGAGAGGCCAGAAACAAAGTGGATTTATTTCCTTACGAAGTAAATTATCTTGATACAAGATAAATTAACTTTTTTGCACTCTATAGTATAATTATTCTAAAAATAATATAAGACTTGAAGAAAAATGATATATAAAAACTTATTTCAAACTATATGTAAAGTTTCAGCTTCTGATCTCTTATATAGCGTTTTGTCATTGGCAGAACTGGTGCGCATTCAGTGCACATTAAAGTCGTCATACGCTACTCTAATCTGAATGTAAAAGTAAGATATCTCAATTGATAAAATGCCTAATGTATATTTTATTAAATAGCACAACGCGAAATGTAATGAGGATTTCGCTCATTTCTATATTTTTATTAAACATACATCTTTACGTTGATTTATGTTTAATGGTTTTAAAGTACACTGAGTGCGCACTAGCTTTGCCAATGAAAAACGCTAATAATTTGTTAGATTGTGCAGCAAGAGGATTCAAAAGTCTTAAGAGAATATTTTTATGAAAGATAAAAACAATATACTTTGACACGATGTTAGAAACATAATTGGCAAAACTTCGAGTTTTATAAAAATAAATTACCGAAGCGTATGTTTGTGTACGTACACATGTGCAAAGACGCGTTGTATATAAGTAATATACAAATTTTATTATATATATGTATGTACAGAGGATCGACAAAATAACGTGCGAACATCAGAGAAATAATAATATAATCTCTTCTAAAAAAATTGCTTAAAAGATATTGAAGGAGGAAATCTTACTGTGTTCTTCAAAACTACAAATGACTCGATATTCAAATCAGACACTTCCATGCCGGGGCATCTATTATGAAAATATTCGGAATGAATTCCAATCGAAATTATTCAATTATTCTCTAATTTTCAATTGTTCCATAATAGGTACCCAGGAAAGATGTTGAAATTTTAAAGAACACAGAAAAATTTTGGAAAATAAAGTGATAAGCAGATTTCCTTCTCGAATACTATTTATGTAAACAATTGAAAGCTGTTCTATCTACTTATTTTATTGATAAGAAGTTGATATACTATTTGTCTTTAATATGGATTCTATCCTTGTTAAAATCATACATGCTTGAATGGTGCAGCAACTGCTACGATGCAATATTAGACTATTCTTCTAACAGAACATCCTGTATTTGCTTAAGAGATATTGAAGGAGAAAATTTCATTCTGTTCTTTAAAACTACAAATTATTGAATGTTAAATTCTTTCCCGGCCTATAATCAAGTGATTACAGGCAAGGAAAGTTTTGAACAGCACAGGACAATTTAAAAGCACAAAGAGGTAAATTTCCTCAGATATTCTTTATATAAACAATTGAAAGATATTCTTTTATAAAATAGTATAATATTTTATTGATAACTGTTCAAGCATTATATGACTCTATTCCAACAAAGATAGATGTGCAGCAAAAGCAAATGGTAGGCCAATCTTTCATTAATAAAACAAGTAATATAAAATAAGTATTATAGTATATTTTCCAGGCGTTTATATTATTTTGTTCATCCCCTGCATATAGTAAGTTACAGCTATTGTGTACAATAATCCGGGGATAAAATATAGCAATATTTTTTGGCAGATGTTTTTCTCTCTTGTTCTCTTTCTTTCTGCTCTTCCAACCTTTCAGCATCTTTTCATTCATTCTTAGAAAGTAACAATTGATACAATCCGTAAAATTCAATAATTTAATAATAGAAATATGTTTTATGGATTGTATCAAACATTTCTTGTAAATGTTCCTTTTCTCACTTTCGTATCTTAAAAGCAACTCGGAAATCCATTTACTCTTATGGATTGTACCAATCGAGGAACAACAATGAGAATGATATCACCAGAAGAAAGAAGAGGATCCACACCCTGAGACCGGCGTTCCTCTGGATCGCTTGGCGAATCTGCTCGTTCGCCTCCTTTACATTCTCCGTCGATCCCACCACCGTCGTCATCAGCCTATCCAGATCCTTGTCTTGGTCCAGAACCTTCTCCGTAAAGATCTCCTGAAGCTCAGCGATGTGCACCACTTTGCTCTCAATCTGCTTCACTTCCTCCGTCATAGTGTTCAGCTCGTTGTACAACTGCTCGTTCTCTGACTCGAACATCTGGATGTCCTCCGTCGACAATTCCTCTTCGTACGTTATCGTGTTGACATCGCCGTTGATTTCCTGGATCTTCATCGGGCTGGACTCGCTTGAGCCGTTCTTGATATCATGATCGTCCGCGGGATCGACCACGTTCAAAGCCGATCTTTTCGTCACTGTCGACAACGGCTGATCTGCTTGCAGTTTCGAGATCTTTCGCATCTCCATGGCCTTTTTCACGCGCATCGCCTTCTGTTCCGAGTATATCTTGCAGACATTCTTCAGGTAGTCTTCTATCAGAAGCAGCATGATCTCGCGATGTTCAATGTTCTGCTGGGTGATCTCTGTCGATGCCGCGATTTCTCGCTTCAAGTCTTTGACCAGCTGCGAGCAGGTGCTTATTATTCGCTGCGCACCCAGGTCGATTTCGTCGCGTTCCGCATCCGACATGTGCGACGTTGTGGACAGATAGTTGGAGAAGTTCAGATAGGCCTTGCGGTTCTCCAGCAGGAACTCGCGCAGCTTGGAGATCTGCACGACCACTACGTGCACCTTCATACAGAAGGTGCTCTTGCTCCTGGTCCCCCGCGGCTGGCTCTCTGCTACCGGCACACCGAGGTCCTTGTTCCGCAGATTCACCGCCTTAACGCTGGCCTTGAACAACGCGCTCACGTCCATTTTTGCGACTCCCCTGGGCTTCCAGGAGGCGATTCGTCAAAGTGCTGCCGGCGTGAATAGCAAACTATAAACTTATAACAATCAGATGTATTCGAAGTGTTGCTAACAAAAAGTTATATCTGTTGAAATCGTTAATAGGAAAGTGACACGTTTCATAATTAGCAACCTTTCAATTCTTTAAATTTTTTCTGACATGGAATGCTTTAATTATAGGAGTCTGTTTAATTAAATTATATGTTTACATATAATTATAATTAATTATAATTCAGTTTAATTACAATTAATTTAATTATTTGTTCCAATTGTAATTGGCTCTTGGTGAAGTAAAAAAAAAATAATTTATTACTTCAGCTTGATAATGTTAGCTGAAGTAATAAATTATATTTTTTTAAATTATAATAAGTTTTTTAAAACAGTGTCATATGAGTTATCAAAATTCCAACACTGCAACTCTAATATAGAATTATTTATGAATTTCATTCCTTATCAAATTATGATAAGAACATTTACTTTTTTTGTGTAAGCAGTACATCAACAAATATATTGTTTTTCTAAAAAAATATAGTTTTCAGAGTCAATTTCCTTTTGTTATTCTCCATCACACTGTAAATCTAATATAGAATTGTCTAAACTTCTCAGTCTTTAGGTTAGATTTCTTTTTATTGTTTCAAAAATACTAATTCTTTATTGTATCGTTTTTCTATTACACAGTAAAATGTCTAAGATGAGGATGACATGTTAAAATTGAAATTTCACGTAACTTACCGTACTCTCTTTCCCTGTTAACGTCTCATTTATTATGTTTATAAATGTGCTGATTATATCAAATATCGTAACGATCGTGATATCATTTATAATTATATAGCACGGTAATGTGCCCACGTTTCCTTTCAAAGTTAAATTAATAAAATAGCAAACGAATATAATCGTCAGTTTTGTAAACACCTGTCACGTATCGAGCCGTTAAAAGCAATTTGCAGTAAGGTTATGTACAGGTATAAAAGTACATTTAACTCTAAAGTACTCTAGGCGAGGTATGAAGAGCGTAAGAACAATCCAACTTTAGTCAAGATTTAAAAAATGCGTTTTCCTTTTGTAACTTGTAAAAGAAAAAAAGACTATGTTTTACACTATGAAAATTATTTTTAGAATTTTCCATGTGAATTTTGAAAGATTTTGTGATTTTAAAAGTTCTTTTACTTATAATTTCTGAAAACATCTTAAATTTGTTTAGATTTTACAAGATTTATCGGAAACTGTAAAATGAGACACTTTAGAATATTTTAGAATTTACACATAATTATATATGAAGAATTCCTATCTAATTAAACGAAAAAATTGTGTAAAAAAATTAATATAAAAAATCATTTAGTAATTTAGTATTATAAAAATTATTAAGTAAGTTTATACAAACTGAAAAATATTATATAAAAATATTTCTGAGAAAAATATTTTTATACCATTACTCTGATACAAATTTTTCTCAGAATTTTTAGTATAATTTTTCTGAATTTTTATGCAAGTTTTAGTAAAAATTCTGTAAATTTTTATTAAAAATTTTACAGAATTTTGAGTAATTTTTAACCTTTTAAAAATTTTTCAGATTTTATTCCATATAAAAGGAAAATTTTTTTGTGATAATAAATCTTAATACTATAGACTATAGAGTTTAATATTACGACATAAATATTTAATTATTTATATTATATTATTAATAATTATGCGATTAATGACATTTTAATAATATTTTCATTATTAATTGTATAATTTTTTTATTAGACTAGTTTACAATTTTTACATTAAAGACACGCGCACAGAAAATCATCGAGTATCATCAGCTGGTTTCAGATCTGCTAAGAAGGCATTATACTGATCCATAATGCTCGATTCCTCACATGCATTACTCTTATCATCGTATTGTGAACCGACTGACCATAGAGTCTCCAAATCGTAATGCTCTCTAGCAGAATTAGACAAGATATGTAAAGCAATATTTCCTGCAATACAAACCATGCATAATTTTGTTTGTTCTAATAAATTCGAAGTTACTTCATAGTTATTAACGTTATCTATCTACTTCAATTCTTTGTAACAAGTAGTAAGCTTGGAGAGTTTATAATACTTACATACCTTATATAGAATAGTGAATAGTGATATATGAATATGTTGAGAAAGGCTATGAGCCAAAAACAATTAATAAATTGACGCAAACGTCTGTTAAGAATCGCTGAAGGACTTGTGAGTCCCGAAACGTACAAAATTTTGACATTTCAGTTTGGTTAGTTTATATGTTAAATAATTTCGAAATTTTTGACATTTTTGTAAATAATTTTAAGATGTAATAATTATTATTGGAAAATCTATTTAGCTCAATTTAGACCGTTTTAATCATTTAATTTCCAAAAACAATTGTTTTTACATTTAACCGTCTAAATTATAATATGTTTAACATTGATAATGATCTGATATAAAACATCTGTATTTAACTATGTTTATATTATCATTTTTACTTTTATTTACGAACATTAAATCTATTGTTTTTTTTGCTCATAGCCTTTCTCAACATACTTTTATTTAATTTCTAATACTTAATATATTTAAAATAGTATTTAAAATATCCTGTTTTTTAAAGTTAATTATAACAAAATTTTTTAATTGTTTATTGTCTTAGTAGTACGAAAGTTGTGGCAATCACTCTGTGTATGTGTGTGTAAATAATTGTAATTAAAACAAAACATATATTATTTCTTATTTCGAAAAATATATTACCTAAATCTAAGGCCATCCAATCTTTTGAATTCTTCCCTTCAATATTAGGTATCAACTCGTTTTTGTATCTTTTCAATTTGTAAACTTTGCGTACAAAAGTGACCAAAGCGTTCATATGCTTTTGTGAATTTCCAGTCACAACAACAATGTAATCAACGTAAGCAAATTCCTTGGGAACAGAAGCGACAAAGATATTTTTGGCCTTGTCTCTTTCCAATAACTCAACAAGTTGATCGATATCAAATACTCCAGTAACACCGTCTAATATATATAACATAATTTGATCATTACTATAGTCATTATTTAATTCCTTAATAATTTCATCATTTTTTACTAATTAAGAACAATATTTATTATATATAATATTCAAATAACATGTATTTTATTAATATAAATTATATATATTAAGTACATAATTTCTTATAATAAGAATAATAAATCAAGCACAAACTTTTGCACTGATTTAATATTATTGTACAGCCACTTTTTTTTGTACTCCATTTCTACTCACGCTCCAAATTTATGTCGGCGTAAGGATCATGAATTTCCTCCTCCTGTTTATTCAAATCCTCGAGGAGGATCTTTTGTTGTTCTTCGCTCACGTCAAAAATAATGTCAGCGTCCTCATCATGAAATATTTTGTATTTTGTATTCATAGCAGCCGCGAGGTTATAACCGGTGTCCTTACTCGCGTCATCTTCCTTGTCCTTGTAGCCGTTTCCTACGTCGCTCGAGAACCTCCTCGTCAGCTGTAGTCGTGAATACGTTAACGATCGTGATATATGACTTCCAGGAGCGTCGCGCGACAATCGCTGCGCACTTAGCAGGTTCCTCAGGATGCACGATCGCATGTCGGTCTTCAAAACTTAGGTTAGATCTAATAGAGTCAAGTCGCGAGATCACAGAGACGAAAGTTACGCTCTTGGGATATTATATAATTATAATTTATATGATTAGCCTAAAATAATAATTATTTACTGTAATAATTAAGATCCAGCTTAACCGTTAAATGCCTCTATTCTTTATTATTCTGTAATAATTATAATTAAATATAAATAATTACGATTGGATCATACATCCTACGTAATCACCGTTTATATCAATAAAATTTTTATTTGAAGACGTTCCTAGCTTCCACGTACATGTATAATCTTATTGTATATTGGTTTAATTATATAACAAGGCTTTTTTCTTTCAAGTGCAAAATGAGAGAAAAAAAAACAGGTATAAGATTATAGTAAAGGAAATAAAAGTGCATCAGATGAAACAAGATCCTCCAATTAAGTTCTGACTTGAGTAGTTGATGTATTTAACCAAACAAGATTTACATGTACAAAATTCTCTCAACGCGAAAAACGTGTCCATTGAAGATTCATCTTCCTGAGGAATTTCAATCAGTCAGGAGTGTTCGTCGAATGGTGAAACGTCGGTTCTCCCCACAGCTGAAACATTACATGGCAAAATAAGAATGATATAAAAATAATGTGACTATGATTCAAATAAAATATACACCTACCAAGATTGTGGAAAGAAACTGCTTATTTAGACCTCGCACGCATCTTCCTCCTCTTCCGCTTTAGCCTCCGCATCCTCTTTTTACGCCACTGCAAAATAAGTACATTATTAACTTCTTCTGAAATTTACAGCTTTCTATTGATGAATTTGAATCATCCATACAACATAGATTATGTTGGCAAATTTGTGTTCAGCAGCGAAAGCAGTTTTACAACTATTATAAAATTCTCTAATTGGTAATTGCTTTTTGTTTTTTATAGATCTAGATGTGTAAACCAATTGTATCAAAGAATTTTACAATAGTTGCAAAGCTACTTTCTCTGCTGAACACAGCCAATAGATCTGTTTTTTATTCCTGCACTAGTTCAGACAGTACAGAAAAAAAAATAGACCTATTATAGATTGTGTTCCAATTTTATTACTGCCAGTGCTGAAAATGCTATAGTTTATATTATGTACACTATAGATTTTCAGTAAACAGTCAATTTTAGAACAATGAAAAAAACTTCTATGAAAAACCTCTATGCTGTATTTGCTGGGATATTTAGTTTATTTTTTTATATCACTCATTTTTCTTTTTTTCTCTTCAACAGGAAGAAAAGAAGATGAACGATGCAAGAAAAAATTTCATCTGGAAAAAGACCTATGGATCGATGTTACGTTATGTCGATTTTCTAGGTTCTAAGACAATCCAGAAGATGGGAAGTTGAGGTTATGTATAATAGAACAATGTGCGAAGGACAGGAAAAAACGCACAAGTACCGCTACAAAGATAACGACAAGCCCGTGTTAATCACTCAGATTGTCATTACGAAGCGAAAATATCTTTGGCAGCGTTGATGTCATGTAAACAAAATTAATCAGACCTACCCAAGAGATGGAGGTCATGCTTCGGCAACTCAAAAATTTTATTAGGTGAAATAATCTCGCTTATATTCAAAAGAACGCGATAATCATTTAAAAAATCAATTATAGTTTACCTTAGCTCTCATCTCCTCCTTCAAACGAGCCTAGATCCGTTCGGAATAGCTAGATTACTTTGGATTTTTAATCAATCACCTGCGAAAATTTCTCAAGCTAAAATGAACGACGCAGAAGTGGCAGAACGACGCTGGACGCACGAAACCAACAAAGAAGCGGAAACTAAAGAGCGAACGCGAATACACATGCGCGGCGCTGCGTTATTTGACGCGCTAGGGACTTTGCCCAGTTGTGCTCAAGTCCCTAGGAAACAGATTCTCTGATTGCGTCTTAATCTTAAGCCTTGTGTCCACGATGCTAGAACTTGGACCGAGTTCTAGCATCGTGGACACAATTAAAGCTTTATCCTTGTTGTCCATTCAAGTTAACTTTCTGTAAAAATTTATTGAGCCTTTAATTTTTGGTGCTGAGTGTATTATTAAAATTTGAGAACACACACACACATCTTTTTACATCATAAGTACTTACGAATTGTGTTGTCTGAAATTGTAGTTTCAACCGGACGATTTTGCTTTATTTTTAATCACAGTTACAAATGTACTCGCTTATGCCTGGTTTATGCTTCGGTCTTAAGGTCTTAATCCTAAAATTCAGCCAATAGAGCTGAAATTTCAGTTAGAACTGGCAGCTTTAAGCGGGGAGCACAGACTTTTGCATAACGCATAAACCATATACATAAAGAATTTGATTGGTCCATTGACTCATGCATAAGAAAATGGACCAATGAAATTCCTTATGCATATGCTTTATGCGTTATGCAAAAGTCTGTGCTCCCCGCTTTATTGGTTGAATTTTAGGATCTTGGGATTAAGCTTGAAGCATAAACCAGGCATTAATCAGTAAAAATTATTCTTTAAGTTTAATGATACTATTTAACTATCACGTAATTGTACAATATTTGAAATAATAGAACTCATAGCTCGCGAATCATGTTACTACTTATATATTTGTCTTTATTTTCAGATTATTATTATGCAAGCAGACAATTTTTTATTCATGTATTACTTAAGAAATAAAGGCAGTATTTATTTTATTAACTTTGTTATTATTTATGCAACACAAATATGCAGAAAAGTCAAATGTCGACATTATTCATAATTTTTTCTTATAAGATATCTTACAAGCACAGTATAAGTACATATACAGTATAGGTCGACTCTGTGTCGGCACCTTTGATCTGAAGAGAAATGGTCGGCCATGATGTTGAGTGTGGACAATTTGAATACTAATCTATATATATCGCACACGAATATCCGCTTCTTTTCTTCATATTTGATGCAATGCCCGCGAAAATGGCTCGACCGGTCTCCGGGCGCCTGCATCTACGGCGTCGTCACGTCGCAATAACGCGCGTCATGAGAGCCCTAGTCGTCAAAAGGTGCAAAATGACGAACAATCGAGATCGAGACGAGCTCATCCGCGGACACGCATCTGTGTGGTGCGATGCACAGTCGAAGTCGGTAAGACTTTCAAAAATATACAATGGAAAGCACCCGAACCAAAACGTGTCCGTAACGGTTGGGTGGTACTCGTCGGAACTGACTTGTAAATATTTGTCAAAAAAAAATTCTAGAATTTCAATAATCCTAGTTTAGAATTTCCAGTATTTTATAAAATGTATAATATATTAAGAGTAGAATGCGTGTAAAATATTAGAAGTGATAAATGATAATTTATGATTAATAGTAAAATTGTTATTCTATTTATTTCTCTTGCGTATCCCACTTTCTTCATGTTCCGCCGTTCGGAACGTCCGTTCCGGACCGACAAGGGGCGACAGGCGGCGCATTCCGCTGTTCCGCACCTGTTGTTTTCCCGCCCGTTTAAAGTCCATCCCGCCAAAACTGCAGTCGCAGCTGAGGTGCGCGGAATTTATTTGTTGCTCGGTGAGAAACGTATTTCGTCGCGAATCGGCGGACAATCGTTCATTAAATGTGTTAATCGCTGACGTTGGCAAAAGGACTCTGTACACGGTCAGTAATACTGTCAGTATCAACGAATATTGACAATATTATTGATTGTGTGTGGTTAATGGATTGACGTAGAATATTGACGATGATTTGTACTTAAATACATGCTTTTTCCTTAAGATCCATGTCGTCATAGATAATAATATACGTCAAATCACGTCAAACTGAAGTGAAATATTATCAATAATACCTGATCGTATAAGATTACAAAAACTAATGTATACTATCAGTAATACTGACTCAGTATTATTGACCGTGTAAGGAGGCCTAAATCTTTCAACGATTGATTAACGAATATTTCGGGAACTTTTGGTAACTTCAACGTAGCATAGCAGTGACACGCGCGACCGAGTCGAAATCGTTCTCGAATTCCACGTGAACGTCGTCACGAAGGGCAGAAAATTCCAAAAGGGTGTGTATAAATTTGTATAAATCTCAAAGAATCTGCACCTCTGTTGCAAACTATCTGTGGAGTTGACTGAATTCAAAATGAGAACAATATTTAATTTTATTACAAAAATTATATGTCTACTAAGAAGTACCATACATATAACTATGCCGTGTATCTTTTTAGAGTCAGGGTATCGATCTAGAAAAAAGAAAGATTTGTATTGCGTTCATTTCTGCCGGTTGTGGTGAAAACGATGTCGAGCAAGCAGACTACCATTTCTTTTCCAGTAAAAAAGAAATGTAGTTTTTACGGTCACAAGAAGGAAATAAAAGAGGATTTCACTAACGCGACGGCAAAGGACATATCGTCAAGGTATGTCCCAACCGTGAAGAAGATTGTTACTTTGACCAGCAGTGAATCTGAGTCTGATTCAGATATTGAGAATACAAAGGAGAAGCAGAAGGTAACAAGGGAAAGAAAGATTGAGAATGCAGGCCATACACCAAGGCGACGAAAGTGTGACAACTTGAATGGTAAATTTACACAGGAGATATTATTTCTTATTTTATTTAGCCTTCCAGAGCTGATTCCAAAGACTGTTTTCTTTTTTAGGAAATTTAAACATTGTTCTATCTTTCCTAGTATTTAAAGCATAACAAAGAAAGAACAAACATTAACGTTATTTTACAGAGAAAGAGTAATTTTGATTTCTGATAACAGAAATTATTAGTAAAAATGATGTCTGAATTATTTTTAGTCATCAGAATCTTTGTTATTTAAATGATCATTGCTTAGTAGGTTTAAACTCACATCAGCTCTGGATTAAAAGTAATAATTAAGAATTTATTTTGTAGATAGACTATTTTACAATTGTGACTTTCTTGTTTATTGTGATAATTATGCAATTTAATTTTGCTTTATATACATTATAATTATATTTATACTAGGTATTAGTATTTTACATAAGGTTGTTGTCAAATTATGAATTATGTCTTATTCCAGAACAACACACTCCTAGTCCACCAAAGCAGAGAAAGGAAAAGCTGGAGTCTTCCTTGACGCCCTCCACTCTTTTCAATAGATTAGTTCTGTCTCCAAAGAAAGAAGGCAAATTAACTCCCAAGCAATTATTTAACTCTTGTCTCTCCAAAGAAGAGGGCGAGTTCATTTCTAAGCCAGTAAGATCTAACAAGTACCAGAACGCGCGTAAATCATTGCACGGTTCCATAACCGACAACTTACCTGGAAGAGAAGAGGAAATAACTAAGCTGCAGAAATATCTTCTTGAACATTTAGATCAAGAAACATCAGGTTCTTTGTACATTTCTGGCCCTCCGGGCACTGGCAAAACCGCGTGTCTGTTCAAGATCATGCAACAGCCGAATATAAAATCGAAATTTAAAATGGTTTACATTAATTGTACCAGCATGAAATCCGCGATTGCCATTTATACCAAGATAATTATGGAACTGTCCTTATCCGGCACGGCAAGGACAGGAAAAACTCTTATAGAAAAGTATTTAGCATCCAAACATAAGATGATACTCTTGGTATTGGACGAGATAGATCAGTTGGAGAGCCAAAAGCAGTCTGTACTGTATTCCATATTTGAGTGGCCTTCCAAACCGAATTCGAAGCTGATCCTCATCGGAATCTCCAACTCTCTGGATCTGACTGACAGAATACTACCTAGACTGGAGACCAGATGCGAATTAAAGCCGGTGTTAATGAACTTTGCCCCTTATTCCAAACAACAGATATTTAATATAATATCTGCGAGACTGAATGAGGCAAACGCGACCAACGTTTTTACTCCGGCCGCGATACAATTTCTAGCGGGTAAGGTAGCTGCAATTTGTGGGGATATCAGGAAAGCCTTAGATATCAGCAGGAGGGTGATCGAATTAGCTTCGTTGCCTCAAGTAGCAGATGTGCTACGTCCGACGAACGATAATGGTAATTAATGTTTATGTGACCCGATATTAGAATGTAATATTAATAAAAAAATTATTATGTTTATTAATGAAAATTATATGACTAAGAATGGGATAATTGGTAATTAACATAAATAATGTAGAAAATTTAATTTTCTATTTTTAATCTAGATACAAATGTATCGCCCTCAAAGAAGGAAACAGAGACAGTGGAGAAGCCGGTTGACTTGAAGGAAGTGGTGACAGTTTTAAATGGAGTTTATGGAGGCATACAGAATCTCAATAAAGAACAGGATACATTTCCTCTTCAACAAAAGTTGTTAATTTGCTCTTTATTACTTATCCTTAATAAAGGAAAGAATAAAGAAATCACTATCGGAAGAGTAAGTTCATTAAAATCATGCATTATACATAGTTACAATCAAATATTTAAATATAAATTAAATTTTTATGATAATATAAATTAAATTTATAATATATCAAAGCTCTGCTGAGGTAAATTAGTTACGCCTTTTTTTTTTAACCAAAAATAAAGTATTTTTACATCAATATTCAGTGTTTAACTAAAAAAGATATAATTTATTAGATTGATAAATATTTAAATATAAAATTATTGTATTAATTATATTTAAATGTAAAATTAATTGTATTCATTAAATTTTAGTTAAATTTATACTTGTAAATATATAATAAATTTTTCATACATGTCATATGACATTTTTTCAAACAACGTTTTATTCTTTACAGTTGTACGAAGTGTACAGAAAGGTTTGCAAGAAGCGTAACATATCCGCTGTCCACAATTCTGATTTTGTAAACATGTGTTTCCTCATAGAAACCAAGGGTATTTTGCGAGTTGTCGGCAAGAAAGAGCCACGTTTGTGCAAAGTAAACCTACAATGGGATCAAGAAGAGTTGGACACAGCCTTGCAGGACAAGCAGATGATGGCTGATATAATTAACGACGCAAGTTGCTTGTAGAATCATTAGGGAAATTTAATGTTACATTGTTTTCTTAATTTATTTTGTAGCGCCTTTATATTTTGTGTATACTTTAACGTGTCTTGGTTATTACCAATTGACTTTTATATTGTTGTCAAATCATCACTTTTCTATACATCATTCTTTTAAGAGATAGATTTTAACGTTAGCATGATGTTAATTTAGACACTTATTGTATCGCATGAGACTGATTGTATTTTATATACTGTGCATTTTATACCGTGTTGAATCTTAGAATTTATGCGGAATGTACGCGAGGCGTTTGATATCGTAAAATGGAAGATATATTTTTGACAATTGTAAGTGAGAAACGTTTAAGTATAAGCATATTTATATGTATATTAAATAAATTGAAATCTAATTCTTTCGCCAGCATTCTTCTATTATGTTTATATTTGATACAACGTATATGAACACTAAAAAGATAAGGAAAACATATCATATTGATGATGAATTCTATATATATTTTAGATTTCAGATGCATCTCTAAAGTAAGACCAACTCTAAGAAGGAAAAGAAAGACATTAAAAAAAAATTTAATAATTAAATTTGGATAAATTTTTATAAAAATTTTTGTAATTATCAATGAAACACATGAATAATTATATTATTAAATTTGTGAATAGGCCTAGATATGTATTTGAAATACTTTTATTTAAAGCACAATTTTTGCGATAAAAGTATATTTTGTATTACACACAACATGAAAGTATTAGTCTGGATCTACAATAAGTGTTTTAAGTCTTAATCCGTAAGAAATTGCAGTCGAACGCGAGGAGAATAATTAACTGTTATTCGTCTGTTTCTTATGGCTTAAGGCTTATAAATCTATTTTAGAGCTGAGCTTATGTATTTATAGTATTTAAAATTGAAAGATTAAAAAATTTATATATTTCGTAATTTAAATAATAAAATTAATTATCAAGCTTAATGTTTGAAGTACAAAATACAAAACACTTGTATACTTTTATGAAATATAAAATTATAAAACATTTTCATGTACCCCGTTGAAACAGAAAATATAGGATACAATTGTCTTATAAATACCACTTTTCAAATAAAAGCATTTTGATTACATGTCAATCTGTTTGTAAATAACTCGGACTGCGTTCCATTTAACGCTTACAACGCTCGTGGAATCGTTCCATGAGTTCCATCCAGTTCCATCCTGTTTATCAAATGTCAAACAAGGAAAAACTGCTCGAGTGCCGAATGCACCTAACATCAAATTTAAGGTTATGTTAGGTCATATTTAGGTTAGGTTAGATATTCTCTGTATTGTTTACATCAGGTTTACTTTTGTAACTAAATTAGTATCCATTTTCTATATTTAAAATGAAATAGATATAAATGTGTTTGAAATTTGGCGAAAGCGGAAAAGAAAATTTTAGTGCAAAAATAAAAAAATAATCAATATACGTAATATTATATCTTGTATGATCCGAGAAAGCGAGACAGAGAAAATACGGCTTAACTATAAAATGATAAATGTTGTACGCATGTGCTAGAAAAAGTGAGAGGTTGATGTCTGCACTGGTCTGCAGTCTGCAGTATCTCCATTGATCTCCATAATTGATTTCGATTAACTTAATGTTTTCTGCAACTTTTGAAATCCATCAGCAATGATCAACAATACAGTAGTTTTATGTTAATTACATATATGATTTACACACTGCACAGCAGTCAAGAAATGACATTGTCAGAACTATAAATATAAAATAAAAAATTGTATTTAAAAAAATGTATAAGTTTTGAGGAGTTTCAAATATGCTGCGTTTCAGAGTACTTCTCAATGTGGGTTTAGCTTTAGCATTTGTATTGTTGTTCTGCGAATATCTCATATATTACGTGGTGCTTATACAGGTGAGTTATCATGATGTTTCTGTGTTATGCAAAAATATATCCTGCTTAGGAACAACGAATTTCTATTCTTGGTGAAAACTTTGAAATTGCTTTGATTTTTAGTGCGAATGGCCCACTCTGGACCCTCGGAAAGAAAATCCTGCTTTACATAGAGAAGCATCAGACAAACCTGTCAAAGCTATGTTTATAGCGGATACCCATTTATTAGGTTCCAAACAAGGCCACTGGTTTGATAAACTACGAAGGTTTGTACGTCTAAGTCTTTAATTTCAACTATAGGCCTGTTTGTTTTAGCTAAACTTCTTGGTTTATCTTTCCTCTTTTTCTCTCCATGTTGGAAAAAAGAGAAATGATGAACCATGCAAAAAGTTCAGCTAAAGAGAACAGGTCTCACATATTCATGGCATCCAGTGATCCTTGAATATCTTTGGATGCTTGAATTTACTAGCCAGATTTCAATGGACACCATGATATTAAATATTAAAGATTTTTTTATATAATGCATTTTTGGATATCTACTGCAAAAACTGATATATGTTACTTTAGAGAATGGCAGATGTACAGAGCATTCCAAACAATGATGACATTACACCGAATGGATGTAGTTTTTGTATTAGGTGAGTAATGCTTTAATATATTATTGGTTGGAATTTGACAAAAGTTCACTAAATTAGATATTGGTTTTTTTTTCTTCTAATTAAATTCCAATCTAATCTCGATCTCTGATACAGTTTAAAGACTTGCTATTTCATTATCTCGTAATATTCAGGAGATGTTTTTGACGAGGGCAAATGGTGCGGCTCCGCAGAGTTCGAATACTACATAAAGAGATTCCATTCCCTATTCTACGTGCCTAAAGACACGCGTATCTATGTCGTCGCTGGAAACCATGATATGGGATTTCATTATGGTATGGCAAAGAATATATCTTTAATCTGTCTTGTACAATAACAAATCCAGTACAATTTTTTGTATTTAAATTGAATATGAACCATTGAATATAAACATCACACGTGATGGAATTATTTTTTGTCAAAAACTAAATTAAATAAATCAGTGATCAGGCTCAAAGACTGATCGGGTTGACATAGAAATTATAATGCTTTTTATACAGGTATATGTGCGTGTATATTACATTAATTAATAAATTAAATTAAATTAATTAGGTTGAAATTAATTGATATAATATAATTATCTATTATATTATATTGAATAGTAAGTTTTGCTAACCATTAATATTGGACTTTAAAGAATAAAAATGCATAAAACCTAATAAAACCCTAAAAACTCTTTTACAAAAAACCCCTCAATGATTTTTCAAATCCTGATACAAACATATATTTTGACAACATATTTCTGGCTGAACTCCTGGAATATGCTTTCAGCAATTACGCCGTACCGCAATCAGCGTTTTATTAACGGCATGAAAAGTCTGAACGTGCGACGGTTGAGTCTAAGAGACAATCATTTCGTGCTGATCAACAGCATGGCATTAGAAGGGGACGGTTGTTTCCTGTGTCGACCGACCGAAATCGCAGTGAATAAAATAGCCAGTGAGCTATCATCCGTGCGTTCTTATACTGCACTCAGAGGAAAACATAGTGGTAACAATCACAAAGGTGACAACAATACAAGTTTTCTTTTTATGTAGAATTAATGTAATGTTTTCTATATGCAATAATGATAAAATAGCTTCAACTATACAGATAAATTCTATATATAAAACACACACTTGCGAGTTATTACCACTATGGTCCGTATTCATATTTCACTTTATTAATAAATTTGGCATATAATCTGTGCTGTATATATTATAGAATCTCAAAAATAAATACGCACATTTATCGATAAAAACGAGATGTAAATGAATACGGTTCAATGTCTTCTCTGAGTGTATTATGCCTTTCCGTAACTGATTAATTATTAAACTTTGTGGCCCGTATTTAGAACGTGCTTACAACAATGTTACACATATTATAGAATTTCAGAGATAAAAGCACGCTTTTATCAATAAAAACGCGTTCTGAATACAGGTCTATGTGTGTATTATATTGCAGAGGATCTAAAATGTGCGAGAAGAATCGGCAACGATTGTCATAATGTCAGCGCGATTTCCAGATACAGCAGGCCTATATTACTGCAAGTCAGTCTTCCTGATTCGTAAATAAAATATTTTCACAAATAGTATGGGAACTAGCAATTCCGAAGAATCGCAAGACTTAACTTTTAAAGTTACCTAAGAAAAACGTAACAAATAGAAAATAGGAAATCCTGGAGTAACAGTCGAAGCTGGATCTTTTAATGCTTAACTAATTCAATGTAAATTAATATATACTATATATGTACATGCATATATACCATATTTGTTGTTGTATTCACTGCGCGCCGCAATTTTTTCGGACTTAAACTACTGAAATAATATCATAATTAAATTTTTGATACTCAATAGGCATCTATTAGAGAGCTCTTATTATGATAGAAATCTGTACTTGAGAAAAAATTCCATTTGAAAAATTAACAGAACTATCGTCTCTTCTCTAGCATTATCCGATGTATCGAGAATCAGATGAGATCTGCAACGAATTGGATCAGGCTCCCGATGAGTTGAAGGCCATCAAGTTCCGAGAACGTTGGGAATGCTTGTCGAAAGAAGCTTCGGAGCAGGTACATTTGATAACTTCATTAAATAGCACAACCACGTATTTCGACATTAAGGTGAAACTCGATTTTTGTAGCTTCTAGATATATTGAATCCGCGACTGATCGTCGCTGGCCACACTCATCACGGCTGCAGAAGGATACATCGGGATGACATTCTGGAATTCACAATCTCATCTTTCAGCTGGCGCAATAAAGTTAACCCATCTCTCCTAATGGTAAAACTTAACTTTGAGATTTTCTTAATCAACAATCAATTCTTCATTTTTGAGAATATTATAACTTCAGCTATAAAAAGTAAAGAAATAAAAATGAAGGGATACAAAAATATCGTTATAATTTAAGAAGTATTATTTATTATTGTCAAAAATAATATTTTGATGATAAATAATATTCCTCAAACTTTTTATTATCTGACTTCCAGGTATGGAATTATTTAAATAACTATTTAATGATTCTGGTATTAGATAGGAATTTTCAGAAGAGCTTAACTGAATTTTTTATATTAATTAACGGAATTCTTTATATTTTTTATCATTATGGCTTTCTTTCGATGAATTAGTTATCCCTAATCCATTGGAACACAATATATCCATGAATTATTTCTGTTTCAGGGTACTTTCACTCCCAGCAATTATTCCGTCTCCAAGTGCTACATGCCCGTGGAATCTACTGTGATTGTTATTTATACATGTAGTCTCCTATGCATACTGATATATTTGATTATAAAACTCAGGCCAAGACGGCACGCATACTCGCGTTTGAGAAGATGCCTTGACTAACTATTACAATACGTTCGTACGCGAATGAACGTATAATAATTTTATACAGAGTGTCCCGTATCTTTTCATCAATATTTCAGAGACCGATTTTTTTTTCAAGGCTCTATTGAATAATAATCAGTCTTTTTTTAGATCTAAAAAACGCCTAAAAAATAAAAAATGTATTTTTTTGGCATTTACCAAAATTTTTTGTAAATAATGATTACTTTTAAATAAAACAATTAAATAAGTAAATCGTTTACGATAAATATTTCATTTTAAATAGAATTTATTTACCTTATTTTATTTTAGAGAGGTATTTTATTTTATATTAGATTTGATTTATTTATTTTTATTTATTTTACTTTATTTTATTTCATTTTAGATAGATATTTATTTTGTGTTGGATAAATATATTTTATTTTATATTATAGATTTTATTTTATTTTATTTATTTATTTATATATCCACCCTTTTATTGATTTATTTATTATTTAATATGAAAAATTAGAATAAATTTTTAATCGGGAGAATGTATAGCAAGTGCGAGAAGTCCCATGGCATGCTACGCTCCTGCATACTCGTGCTCTCTGATTGATCAACTTTAATCGTCAATAACTTGGTAAATAATGGTCTGAACCAAAACTTGTGAAGGAACTTTTAGTTCAAAATTTCATCTTCTTTCACTCTCTGAAATATTAACGAGACACTCTGTATACAATGCAAATTCTGGAGGATACAATTGTCAAAATTAGGACATATCTGTATACATTTTTCGTACACGCTAGCCATCACGTATTATTTACAACAATAATAGTATAAAACACTTTGTGATATATTGTTAATTGTAACGATGTCAATATCTCGATGTACATAGAATTCTATTACGGAGAACTCGAGACACATTTATAAAAGGATTTTATATATAAGTATCGACGTAAGTGTACCATAAAAGAAATGACAAGTCGAGTCTCAGCGGAACTGGGCGCGCTGCAGTTTACGATAACGACATCCAAAAGTTGAAGAATGAAAATATGTACTTGTACTGAAAATGTAAATATTACAAATTATATTATTATTAATAATATACTGCGCTTGTTATTATAATAATGATCGATTGACAGTTGCGAAATTGTATGTTGTGTTCTTACATAAATAAAACGATAACTCTTTAGACTGGCTCATTTTATCGGCTATATAATACTTTCGCACATTGACTGTTACTAATATCACATTACTTGAATATTTTTATAGTTTCTTGTTTTTCGACAAGGATCATTATTGATATAGCCAACATTTGTGGATCAGATCGATTATTTTCTCTCGTGTGTGTTTGTGTCAAATCATAAGTACTTACGGAAAAAACCTAAAAATTATATAAATAAAATAAATTTATTACTATACACTGATATTATTACACTGAAGCTCCGCATTTGTGCCTTCCTCATACGCGTATTTTATATACACATTTACAAGTATAAAAAGTTGATCTTTTTCCTATAAAAAAAATTGCGAAGTTAGTTTTCTCTTAAAACAAAGATTTTTAATCTTTTTCTCTTCGCTGAATATTTAGTTTAAAGAAAAATGAATGAAAAAAAATAAGAGGAAAACAAAATATGCTATCTTGAAAATGTGCTTTCAATATTCATTTTTTTCCTGTTATTTTTAATTTTCATATTCGCGATGGTTCTGCAAATCCTGGGCGACGAACGTGGAGCTTGCACTCATTATAACAGATGCAACAGAATAAACAAATAGAAACCTTAATGTCAATATAATCAAATTCGTACACGTTAATCACAAAATTCTGTGCAACGGTCGCAGTTTCAAAATTTCGTGGAAGATGAAATGCATCCATTGAGATATTCATTTCACTTATCGTTCTACACAATACGAAATATTAGCTCTTTGCTTCTTTGTCACTCCTTCTCTTCACTCGCTCTCTGTCTCTCCTCTTTCTCGCTCGGTTAAATTAAAAGTCTAAATTTATTCGCTCGCATTACTCTACTAATGATTTGACTAGTCTATCTTAACGGCCGCGTATATCTTCCTGATGAAGGCGTATGCGGCGAAGAAACCGATCGTGCCGGTTAATAGCCAGAATGTGAGGACCATAAGCGCGGTGTAACCGAAATACATCAGAGTCGGCACTAACTCGGTGATCTTTAGTTTGGTGACGAAATAGAAAACAGAATACGCCAGCACGTATACTGCGGATCCACCGCTCACGATAAAGCTGCGCCACCACCACCTGTAATCCTGGAATTAAGACATCACAGCATGAAAATAAGAACATATCTATATTTTTCATATATATATATATATATCTCATGTACAAAGAAATAGAAATTTTACGAATCAAGAAAAGTAAGAGATATATTTAAGTCTAAACTGTAAAGAATAGAACATAGCAAATCTAAGTTCAAAGTCTAAATTAAAAATAATTCTTACGAAAAAAGAAATTAAATCACGTTGAATATTAAATCAAAGAGATTTTTTTTGTAATTTTCTCATTATACTTACTTCGCCACATAACTGGAAGTAGACCATGACTATTGATATCTGCGA
This sequence comes from Cyphomyrmex costatus, assembly GCF_001594065.2. Taxonomy (NCBI): domain Eukaryota; kingdom Metazoa; phylum Arthropoda; class Insecta; order Hymenoptera; family Formicidae; genus Cyphomyrmex; species Cyphomyrmex costatus. The sequence continues at coordinate 151,346 of NW_017278296.1, forward strand.
GCACGAAATTATAAGGATACAGAAAACAAGGAATAGAAATCCGAAAAGATAGTAAAACTGATTTTCCCAGAGCGCAGTTAGGATGAAGAAGAGCTCTATGAATACCGCGCCGAATGGTAAGATTCCAGCCATTAGAGTGCTACAAGCAATATTTCCTTTATTAATATTTAATAACAGAAAATTATTCTGTTAATTATATATTATATTAATTTTAAAGAAGCTAATATATAAATGTACAAATATATTTAGACGGTAAAAGCGACCAAAGTTTTTATGATTAATCGAAGAAAGAGATCAACTTACAATTTACATTAAAGTCGCGAACAGGAGTGCACACAGAATATTTAATATAAAAATACTTCAGTGATTATTTCTATTATTAATAACGTGAAGTAATAGAAAAATCGATTAAATTATCTTCCCGGACTTACCACAATATTGGATTCATATACCATAGCTGGTCAGGAACTTGTCTGGGAATTTGATTCGTTCTAACTGGATGCGTAAAGGGCTGCTTACGATAGCCGAAAAAGTAACCAAGATAGACAAGAGGTAGCGAGATGCCAAACCAGAGGCACAGCAAAGCTACCATCGTGGTGAAGGGCACCGCACCGGAACTGTGTTTTCCCCATATGAAGAAATTTAGGAAGAAACACGTCGTGAAGACTATACCCGGATAAAACGTCGCTGTCTGCAATACTTATACGTTAGAAACTAGGATATACTATTATTAATAAATTTCGTTAATAAATTGGGGGAAAATATAGATATGTTAATTGTGTAGAAAAATATATTTGCGTTATACGACTAATGTCCGTTTCTACCAATATTAAGACTTAATTTTAATCTCTAAAACTAAAGAGAGATTAAAGTTAATCTACACTGATAGAAGTGCATATAATTCAGGTCTTATTAAATAGATATAGTCTATATTTTTACCAATAAAGCGGCTTTTCTCCATTCTCGACCCCGCATAGTTTTGTACAATCGGGCCGAGAAGTAACCGGCAATTAAACCGGAGAACACATACAAAAATATCGCACAGGTTCCCAAAGCTCCTCGACTCGCCGGCGACAACATTCCCAGCATCGCAAAGACTGCAGAGATACAGATAGATGTAAATAAACATATACTCGCTATACTCTACGTTGCATTGATAAGATTCAATATATTCCTACATATCGTAATCAAAGCCATGAAAAATATCTGGATGCCGCTGCCGATCACGGCGGCGAATAAGCGTGAGTTGCTGGGTGGTCGAAATACATCTCCATGGACCAATTTCCAGCCTGACTCCTCGATGGATTCATCCAGACCTCCCAGACTGTCACTCTCGCCCGCATTGTAACGAGCTATATCCCTTCTGAGCGTCCTTACCATGATCATCGTAAGAATTCCTGCAACAAATACATATTCAGAAATTAACATTTTTAATTATGTAAAATACAGCAAAATTATTGATATTTTTCAATTACATATTTATATATTCTATTTTATTATTTATATATTTATAGCCCCCCAAGCGCCTGATAAATAACAATACATTTTCATGCAGATTGAGTGAGATATCCTAAAAAATTTTTATTGTACCTTTTTTCTAAGAACTTATTCTATACAAACTTGCAGGCGTATTTCTGAATATTTACGAATATCGCAATTACATTGCGATTTTAGCCATATGCAATATTCTAGCTATGTAAAATATGTGTAGTAGACACAATAGACATATAATAATTCACTATGTTGTTCTGTGTCATCTGTGTCTCTTACAGGGTTGGCATTATTTTACCTACTCCAAAAAAACTTCTGTGTTTTTCTGGGTTTTACTCGCTTAACAAAATTCGAAATTTGTGGATATTTTTGAATTTTATTGAAATTGTATTAAAGATTATACAATTTAATACCAAATTTTCTTTTAACAAAAATTTGTTTAGGCATTAAGCGGTAAATTATTCATATAAATGTTAATATATATATATTTTATGATATATAGTGTCATTATTTCTTTAATTTCACTATAAAAATGGATTTTTATATTTGATAAATTTATCACTATATAATTTACAAAATTTTTTATAATTAATTTTATTTGAATACATAATTAAATAATGATAAATACAACGTAAACTCAATTTTATTTTAAAAATCCAACTCCCCTCCCCAAGAAAAAAACCCCAATAGTACCCAATTAGATGAGCTTTTTTTTTTAAAAAGTCCGGATTTTTTCCAACCCTAGTCTCTTATTAGAAAATAATATAGAGGGCAAAGAGCCAATAATGTAACAAAGAATTTTAATTTAAATCATGAAAACGATAATAATTACGAAGAACATACGATTCGACGCCGATCGGTGTCATTCTCAATGTTACAGTGAGTATATTATAGATATATTTTTCGCATTCTTCATGTAATGCTGCGAGTCGATTAAACCAGAATAAATTAGTCGTAGACAAATCAAGGTAGTATGAAAGTGTGTAATATTCTAAAAAGTGACCGTTAATAAAAGAAATTAATATTAAGTACATGCAAGTTAACGATATATATAAATATAATAATGTACCTTATCAATATAAAAGTTGAGAGTCCATTAATAAAAAGAGAGAAAAACGCAGAGATAGTAATCCACATCGTAGTAGCATAAGTGGTTTTTAAATTTTTGAAGCAAATTTGCAAGAACAGCTGATTTCGACGAAGTCAGATAACGTAATGTCAAGAAGGAAAACATACTGAGAACAGAGGATGATAAGAAGGGGAAAAAAAGAAAATATTAGGAAGAGCTTATTGAAAAAGCTCTTGGGAACTCTAGGCCACGATTCAAATCCCGGCAGAAATGTCTAATTTTTTTTTTTCAATTGTAGTCGCTTACAGTAAATTAGATTTTCAATGCTGGTAGTGAATTTAGAACACAATGATAAACATCACAATCAAAATTCTCACCCGATAAAAAGAAGACGACCATAAGAGAATTGATAATCGAGAACCAGTGAATTTCTACATCGCTCATGCCAAGATACACGTCCCATCTACTCGCCCAGCTGATATCTGATTGTTTCCACTCCACCGAGTATAGAAAGAGAAGGCTTGTGCCCTTCGGATTGACAAACTGCGGACTCGCCTCGCTCGGTAAAATACAAGTATTCCCGTCGAATGTTAACTGAGATGTGTCAATAGATCGAGCTTCCACTTCGAATCCGACTACTCTAAACTCGTTTCTGTAAATAAAATAATCGTTTTTATTATAGGCTTTCCTCAATTCTGTAAACTCTCTTGTAAATATGTACGGAATAGATACTAACTCGCCGTGTTTGTGATAGCTTAATTTTAGCTTAAGATAATTGTTGATGTACACTTGATCATTCATAGTTCCGCCTAAGCGATATCCTTGATAAACTACCACGTTATTAGTTTCTTTGTGCTTCGTTTTAGTAGCCGCTGGTAGATTATCTATTAATCTGAAAAAATCTAGAATGTAGACGACGCAATGCATTTTCTTGTTAAGATGGAATCACATCGATACTCGATTTCTTGAACGATAAGCATGCACGCTGCCTGCTCTGATATACTAGAATTTGTCTATGCATTAAGCGCAGTATACGTAATTTGTGTTTATTATTACTATGTTGTTTATGTTCATATTATTTATATTTATTTCTATGTATGTTTAAAGGGATACTACACTGAGAAAAAAATTTATTAAAGTTTAATAAATATTTCTTTAAATAGTAATTTTAATAATAATTCTTTGAATAAAAAAAAATTATTGAAATTATTTGTCAAGCCGATTTAAAAAACGTTTTAAACAGCGAAGTTTCAACAGTGCTAGGTTCAAAAAAAGAGTTGTACTACTTGATGCTAGTATTCCTTAGAAACACCGTTGAAGTTATACTGATGTTACACTCTAGTGTTGTGTTTCTAAGGAATACTAGCATCAAGTACATCTCTTTTTTTGAAGCTAGCATTCGATGGTAAGTGTTCTTTTACTTGGAGAACTGAAACGTCTAAGCACGCGATGCGACGCGCTCCAAAACACTTGGCGGCACTATAGCGTTTCTTATGATATATGCACTAATTTAGTTAAAAAAAATTTTTCGTTATAAAAATTCAATTGCTACTTATTTTTGTGATGACAAAACACTGAAAAAGCAAAATTCTTTCTTCAATTTTTTGAAAATTTTATCGTAGTCATAAACCTTAAATAAAAAAAATGATAGTTAAACCAAACTAATGCTTCTTGTATCTAATAAATATGTGTTTACATTTAGTAAATATTTCGACTATTCAAAGAAATATTTATTAAAATTTAGTAAATTTTTTTCTCAGTATATTACCGCTACTTTTGTCATATTCTATCTTTATCATTTATCAATAAAATAGGCGTCTGTCCAAACACACTCAAAGCAAGCATAGAAACATGCATGTTTATTATTCAAGAATCGAGCATCCTGTGATCTCAGCTTTACGTATAATAATAAGATTCTAACAAGTGTACGAAATATTCATGCTGAATCATCTGGATAACGTGCTGGGAATTAGCTTCGTTCCAAGTCATCAACTTGGATGGTTCGTGGCACAGTAATCTGCAGATGATATCTTCTGCCATTACAACTTCATATGGAGTATTCACTATTCTGAAAAACAAAGATAACTATTAAAACTATATTTTCACTTTAACAGGCTCGTCATTACCACATTTGAGATCCAATTCAATATATCTTAAATTATTAATTTTTTTATACCTTTTTATTTTTAATTATCTACATAAATTGGTATTCATAGTTGATTCTTATATCTACACTGTTTTAGGTACAATTTTAAGATGTCACAAATCTCAAAGAAATTTAAAATAAATTTTAATAATAGGAACTGATTATAAATACCGGCTTTAAATTCAGTATTATTTTTTTTAGTTTTATACAAAGTTACATATCAGTTTTCTTATTTTTAATTCTATTTTTAACTTCAATGAATTTTAACTATTCACCATCTTTTTTAAAAATGTCACAGACAAATTGTGTCATAAACGTTTTATCTAGATCTTTTTTAGTGCTTATTAAACATATATAAGAAAGTGAGGTAGTTACTATGTTAGGATCCATACATTTTCCATGTAGTCATAAAATTGTTAAAAAATTGAAATCATTAACTTTTTCCAAATATAATAAAACATAAAATTATATATAATATATATTACATCTCAGCGAGAAATGACAATGGAATCGACATTAAATTGATGTCGATTTAACATTGAAATCATCAAATCAACATCAAATTGACATCTATTTCATTGTCATTTCTCACTGGAATATAATTATGTTACATAAAATAATTATGATAACAGTTTTCTTTTTAAATTAAATGTTTTCTTTTGGAAAATCTCACCTGTCACCACGCAACACCTCTCCTAAATTCTCAGATTTATAAATGAAGGTACCATTCTTGGGTAAACAAAACGGAAGGGAATAATATTCGTATGGCAATTGTGTATGAGTGCTAGTCATCTTGACTGCTTTAACGTCTATCTTCTGGCCTTTCTTGAACTCCACTGGAGCAACTCCAGGTACATAGAAGCCATTTGTCTCTATCAGGAGGCACATTATCACTAGCACGGCACCATTCTTTTGTAATCTTCCCTGTATTAAAAGATGTTATTAATTAGCACAAAAATAACAGGCAATAACATTACAAGATATTAAATCTGATTAAACTAGGAATGTGTAGAAAATGAAAAAAATTATTCTTAAGAAAAACTGTCTCATCAATATAATAATAATAAAATAGTATTAAATAAAAGCTTATGCAACCAATGTATAATAATAAAGCCCATTTTTTTTAGCTGAATGTCTTGCAGGTTCACCTTTCTCTTGTTTTCTTCAACAGAGAGAAAAAAAGCAGAAAGATAAACCGTGTAAGAAATTCAGCTAAAAAGAACAAGCTTATAAAAGTCCTTTATAAGTAGAAAAAAAATATTAACGAGATGTCAAATTATCGTTTTTACGGTCAGGTTTACAACGGACCTATAAAGATCCAATGGCAAGTAATCGCGATACTGTAAACATTTACAGTGGAATGAAATATCGAAGTTATACGTGTTGCGCGGAAAAATTGCGGGGAAGGAACGCATGACGAGCGTCGATTAGCAAGAAGTGATCGACGCCGCGAGCTGTCATTCTAGTTCTGAGAGAGATTCATTAGCGAGTAAACGCGCAGAAGAAACGACAGCCACGGCGAGGCCATGTCATGTCATGCTCGGCCACGTAGATTCTCCGAGGGATGGATTACGAGTGAATTAGGTCACACCTACCATTCTACGCGATTACTACGACTCTTTTGGCAAGGGTGCGCGCCACGGTGTCACTCGTAGTGTCTCTCGCCCTCGATCTAAGCCGCTGCCGCCACCACAAACAACACCAACTCCTTTACTCTACTGTCAGCACTCAGCAGTGCCAGCCCCACACCCCCACATCTGCCTCAGCGATCCATCCACAGTAAAGTTGCTACTGCGTGTGCGCCCGCGCGCTGACCTAGCTGCGGCGGAGCAGAGAGAAGCTTGAAAAGCCATGCCCGATTATCCGGAATTTAGCTGTTACTTTATTTTGAAGCGCCTCTATGTCCACAAGCCGAAGACATTGAACTACGTAGCCAATGTCCACAATCCCGTCGGTTAATGTCCACGAATTTTGAGGTTCTAGTCTTGGTTCTGGTCAACGATTTCGGTCGCTTAGGGCCAATTTCACCAACATCGGTTAAGCTAACCGACGATTAAAGTGTCAACCGTGATTGGTTCATTCTGGTCAAAGACAAATGCGATTGGATAATTCCATTGGAATTAACCGTCGGTTAGCTTAACCGACGTTGGTGAAATTGGCCCTTAGCCTATTTTACAATAGGTCAGGAGCTGTTGACTGTTGTCGCATGTCGTGCAGTAAGAAATTAATCAACAATCATGGTCGATTGCAACCGTCAGGCTGACTTTTCATGCGCAGTACGCTGCAACAGCGAAATGTTATTACTGGTTAAAAATCTCTTTTGTGAAATGACGCACTTCCAATCAGTTCTCGAAAATTTGTATCACATGACATTTTGCTGCCGTAGCGTGCTGCACATGAAAAATCAGCTCAAAGATGAAAAGTCAACTTCAAGCGTTTAAGCAGCGGAAGCAGCAACCAATCAGCAAAGCGATGTGAGCAGCGGCGTGAAAAATATTTTCTTCGCCATTGGCTATATCGTCTCGCTGATTGGTTGCTGCTTCCGCTGCTTGACGGATGCATGTGAATGCACCTCATTCCCACAAAACGAAAAGCCTGAAAAGACCGTCTCTGAAGTTCTCTCCGCCATGCCAGTGCCCAGTGGCTTTATAGAATGCAGTTGGCAGAAATGACACGAGCAGGAGTAAGTAGTGCCAACATGGCAATATTATAAACACCCGGGCGCCATCTCTACGAGAACGACGACGCGTCGTTTAGAGGGACGAAAGAAAAAAAGGCAAAGGAAAAAAAAAAAACAAACTCAGTCAGGAAATCGATTGAATGCAATATAGACGCACAGAGATAACCGACGATTTCCACAGCCTCGTCGTACGCGTCGCAAATGGCAAAATTTCCGTCGATTTGTACCATCGATTAACAATCTCATCTTCGTCCCAAGGACGCGCGATTACGTTTCGAAGATGGCGCCGCTACTACCTCTCGTCGTACAACCGGAAGTATCGCCTCGTTGAGACTCGGAACGCAATATCCACGCAATTCTCTCGCGCGGGGAACGTTAACGTTCGCCGTGCTCCGGACGCGGAAAAATTCCGTGGTGTCGTTCGTGCGAGAAAGTCGCACCGAGAAATCCGTCCTCGTTACGTCCTAGGGACACTCGCGACAGTCGCTCAGTTGACCAGACTTTTCCTGTGCCGAAAAAATATACCCCCGAAAAGGAAAATATCGTCCCACGTGGGGACTCGTTTAATTACAAGTTACGTTGTTTGGATATGCGTCTGTCCGGCTGATTTTTCACGCGGAAGCATGGTGCAGGTGAGTGGCGTGTCGTCCGCGCGTTTTCGCCGCGCGATGCGACCGGGCCGCGCGAGATCCGCTGCGTTTTTCTCGCCGTGTCGCCGACGGGAATTTTTGATTGTTTTTTTTTTTCCCTCCGCTGTCATCCATTAGTAAATAGGAAAGATGGCAGCAGATTATTGCGCTTTTTTCCCCCGTGCCTTCGGTCCCGGGCGGACATTTTTCCCGGGTCACCGTAGCGACCCGGGACGAGTTTCTCGACGTAATTACCGCCGAAATTGCCCGCCGAGTGCATTTCCACGCATGGGACACGCCGTGTGACCACCGTTCCTTTCTTCCTTTTTGAATGAAACGTCGCGATCGCTGGAACGTACGCGTTGCCCGCCGCGCTCGCCCGCACGGGACCGCCGCGTTCCGCGCGGAGACTCGCCGCTCGCGTGGGCGTTTCGCGAGAAGAACGTCCCGGCGGTTTCGTGCCTCTGCTTAACCTATGCGCGCGGGAAAGTGTTCGCGAACGTAAATAAACGACGTGACTCGCTCTGATTCTTCCGCGATCGCATCGGGAGTCGCGACGATGATCGTAAGACTCGGGAATTAATTATTACTTTTTTTTTTAGGGTGGTTTCCAGTAAGAGGTGCAGATGACATATTGTAATAGTGAATTATTTTGTCTTATGCAGCATGTTTTATTCGAGCGTCGTTCTGGAAATTCAGAAGATATAAGAATATCCTTAGATTGTTTAAAGGGATGTCTTTGTAAAATTATTCAAAAGTCATAAGAACCTTCTTAGAATATTTAAGCAACATAAAGATCCACACAGCAAATTTTAGAGACATTCTGGAAACATCCTTAGGACATTTAGAGAACAGGCTAGAAATAGCTTCTGGATTTCTGTATTTGCATAAGATATTTCTTGAAGGTCTGTTTTTTATGGAAATATCCTTAGGATATTTAAAGGATATAAAAGAACGCTTAGAATATTCATTGATAATACAGTTTACTTTAGAATATCCAAAAGTTATATGTCTTTAGGATATCAGAGATATTCTTAGAATATTCTGTAGATGTTTTTAAAATGTCTCCTGGAGATCTTTCTCTGTTATGGAGGATTCATTTAACATTGATAAACAAGAACATAATAATTCACTACAAGTACTTTCTATTTGATAATACAAGTTAATGCTAATTTTGTTTTATTTTTATTACTTGTGTTGAATATCAAAAGGATAGAATGATATCTGTATCATCTTTTATTATCAAATGAAAAGCACTCTGTGTTGCACTGTGTCGTTTGTCTCTTGCTAGAAAGTGTTCTTAATAGTTTTTTACTGCTTTTGCAGGCTATCGATGAGATGGAGCAGAGGGATCTCCCACAGGCGTTCCGCCTGCTGGGAGAAATGAATGCCAATGTCCTCCAAGTAAATCAGCTTGTTGACAACATGCTGGTACGCGTGAAGAATGGCGAAATCTCAACAGACAAAGGCCTCAGCTTCCTAGAAATGAAGTACCACATGCTGCTCTCATATCTTATCAACCTGACCTATGTCGTCCTGAGAAAATGTTCCGGCGAGCGCATTGAGGGTGACCCATCGATCGACCGTCTGATAGAGATTAGGACTGTCCTAGAGAAAATCCGACCAATAGATCACAAGCTTAAATACCAAATAGATAAGCTCGTCAAGACGGCAGTAACAGGCACCATCAACAGCAACGATCCCAGTAACTACAGAGCGAATCCTGATGCACTGGTTGCCAAGCTTGACAGCGAAGACTCGGATAGCGATCAGGAGGAAGATGAGGACGATGTCAAATCAACGCAACAGTCCAGGAAATCTAACGTTTACGTGCCGCCAAAACTCGCTGCAATGCATTATGGTTAGTTCTGAACTTAGAGAAAATTTTTAGCTTTATACATCATATAGAAATGATATTTAATTTGTTAACATTTTCCATATAATGGCAATGCAATTTTACATATTTTATTTTGTTTCTGATTCAATTTTAAGTGATTTGATATTTTTGGAAAAATAGAAGGTCATTGTCAGTTTATGATCTTTGCTGGAAAGCTCCCATAGTTTGTGTTTGTTGTATTCATTAAATAATGTGTACTTTACTAATAATTAACAAGAATTATAAAGTAGAAGGCTTAAGACATCATCATTGTTATGCATTCATGTATATAAAAAAATGAGAACTACATTTCTTTTCATTGTTAAAATAATTGAATGGCCTGAAAGGAAAATCCAGCATAAGAAGACATGGAATATATTAATAATTTAAGCATCCAATTTCATGGGTTGCTTAAATTGTTTTAAGTTGCTTTTCTGGTTTGCTCATTCATCCTCGAATCTCGTAATTTCTCCAGATGGCGACGAAACAATGGCGGAGAAGATTCGCAAGGCCGGCGAAAGAGCTCGTAGACGTGCTGTGTCGAATACGGTGCTGCGGGAACTGAAAGAAGAGTATCTGGATGCACCTGTGGAGGACAGTCAGGGTCTGGGCGAGAAGCGAGCGATTCTAGTGCGCGAAGACAAGCGAAAGATCGAATATGAAGAGAATTATATGACACGTTTGCCCGTCACCAAGCAGGAGAAGCACAGACGTCGCCAGATGACGACTCTGGGCACTCTCGGCGACGAGATCACTACTTTCGGGGAGTCATCCACCAAGACCGCCAAGAAGAGAAAAGCTCAAAGGAAGGGCAAGGCTAAAAAGAGTAAGAGATCTTTATTTCAGCACCACGCAAATTGTGTCGATAAAAAAATATACTAAAGTCGAGAATTCACGTTGCAGGTTTCAAGAAAAAACGGCATCATTAAGAGCATGATGAAGAAATGACTCTGGGACTTTGGACGAGACCCTGGAGTTTCATACAGCATTAACGATTAAGGTAAAAGGTAAAAAAAAAGAAAAATAAATTTACTCGACTTCTTCTTCGAAACAAAAGCAGATGCCACTAATACTCGTTATTAAGTTAAGGTAAAGATAACATCGTAACATCTAGTAATAAAACAAGACAACGTGTGTCAACGGTGGAGTAAAAATAGCACGATGGTAATTTATTACTGTATAAGACATACTAATGGTCGTGTAATTGATAATTCTAGTTAATAATGATTTTAATCTTTAACTGTTGTCTGAGAGATCAATTTTGATCTGTGGAGTTAAGAGACGAGATCCATCGAGGAAATCGGTATTTCACGTGAGTGTGAATGCAATGAGAAACAACGTCGACGTAACGATGGCACATACGAGCTTAATGGAAATTATGTGTCGTAATAGCGTAATATTGTATTGTAATGTTGGATCGAGTAGCGAACTTAACGGCTCCAGGATTGAAAATTGTGAATTACACGTAAAAGTTGAAAAGCAGAACATTCTTCATCTGCTTTATTTTGAAATATTCTCCAGCTACATAGGAACGGTGAAAGGGAGGAGGAAATCAGTAAACATAGCAGGAGAGACGATATTGAATTAATTGTTAACGAAAAGCGTAAAAATCACAAGACATTCACAGCAAAAATACACAGAAGTTACAAAACTCGAGATTTAGAAAGAAAAAAAAAAAAAGATTAAAAAGGAAAAAATCTTTAGAAACTGCACGTACTCGGCGCAACTTCTGAGAATAAATTTTGGAAAGCACTTTGGAAAAACAAGCGAAAAAAAAAAGAGTAAAAAGAGAAGCAAAAACGATATTCCGTTGATATCGCATGTCTTAGGATTTTCTCGCTATCTTAGAGTAGTGAAGTAGTTACTAGTTTTACTATATTATATGTATGTTTCGTTTGTGTTTTTCCCCTGGTGAAACTGTTGAGGCTATTACAAACATTTGAATGTGAGTCATGTTTTTACGTTAAGTCTCATTTGTCTTTTTATTATTATTACAATGTGCTTGTGCATTGTATATCTGTTGTTTTTGCATTGGTTTTAAGTCGTTAAACTTATATTGATGGTAATATAAGGATAACACGAGCGTGTCAAAATTCAAAATTGTCGTCATGTTCTCAGATTTGATTTCCATTGACCGTTTATTTCATTTCTCAGAGGGAGAGAGAGGGGGAGCTTGACATCACACAGTAATGGATAGAAAGAACGAAGGAACGAACGAACGAACGAAGACTTTAGGCAAATATCACTTCTGCAAGTCTGATAAATAGAAATATTTGTACAATCAAATCAGGGGATTAAGAATCGCATTGTCGATTGTGATTCTTCCCCTCTTAAATAGATTGCATTTTTTTAACGGTAAATGTGGGGCTCTCGTTTCGTCACGGCGTCGACGACGTCCCGGAAGATGTTCCTTTAACGTACTCTCTAAATTCTTTGGAGTGAAATCTCGCTCTAAAGAGTGAAAATTCAGTCAGTCTTGAAAAAGAATGGCTCCATTTTCAATCTTTGAGGCCAGGTTTCACCAATAAGATTAACTTCAATCTCGGTTTCACTGTTTATCTTTTTTAATTCTAAGGATTCTAGAATTAGAATTAGATAAAGGGCAAATTGGATCGAAATTAAAATTAATCTTAAATTGATGAAACTGAATTTAAGAGTGAGATTTCACTTTTCAGAGTGAGATTTAACTTTATAGAGTGGAATTTACTGTGAAGTTGTAGAGAGTAGCAAAGTTGAGCGATACATATTGTTCTAAGCAAAGAGTACATGTGTTAGATATATGCGTTACTATATAGTCATTGCTCATTCCATGCAGAAGTGATCCCACCCTCCTAGTTTGCCCTTCCCCCTGTGAGAGAGGCAACTTAACTCGGTTCGCTTGCGTATGCTGGCCAAGGGCTCAACCATCCATAGATATTATATTTTTTACAGAAGTGTTCATAGATTGAGCCAACTTGGCGCGGCGCCGACGATGTGTCACACGTCTCCCCCTCTCCTCGACGATCTGTGAAGACGATTAATTAAAGAAAAAAAAAAAAGAAAAAATGTGATAATGATTATTCATGAAGTAATAGTTAAAGAGAAACTTAAACAAAATAGCACAATCGCTGGGCATTATTTACAAAGTGCTAGCAAGCCTAATGTCAGCAGCCTTGTCGTATTTGGTATTAAAAAAAAAATGAAGTTGAAAAACGCCGAATTGCGGACGGATTTTTTGCGGAACATCCAAACGTTTCTGGAAAGACGAACAAACGCGCGTTCATTATCGATATACGGGATTAATTCCCGGGCGCGCGGGTGGAGAGAGAGAGAGAGAGAGAGAGAGAGAGAGAGAGAGAGAGAGAGAGAGAGAGAAAGAGAGAGAGAGAGAGAGAGAGAGAGAGAGAGAAGACAGAAAAATCGAGACACGGGGGTCTCGATGGAATTTGTCCGACATTCGGCTTCATACTCCATTGCATAGACGATAATTTTATGAAGCACACCTACGGCCGGCACGAACTACGAGCTTGGAAAAATAATATATATCGATCAATAACACTTTCATAATCGCCCGTCAGATTACTGCCGATAATAATATTTTGCAATAGGCCTGTAAACATCTTGCACTCGTATGCTCCACGAGACATACACCGGACTTTTTTATACGTATATTACAATAAACGACAAAGAACAATTCCGGGCTCGCAATCGGAAGTGCGATAGGTGTGCGAAGGAGTATTCATACGACATACACAACATATCCACACACGCAACATATAGCAGCAAGGTAATAGGATTACATTGAATACACTACCTCAAATCAATAGTAATATGGATTTACAGTAATACGGGGAAAAAAAGAAAAGAATCCGCGGCGGTCACGCTCTGCGCCCCCGTTGTTGTTACGAGCTTCGATTCTTTACAGGGTCGCCGACGTTTTTTTACGGGATATATTTCCACCGAAACTTTGTTGAAGGATGTATGTATAGTGGATTTATTCGCCTTAAATATTCTCGCCTATCTATATTAACCCTGGTAGACGCAGGTGTAATTTTGTAATAGAGAACGGTAGACTTGCCTTGCGATTCTGGTAGGAAGTCTTTTAAAGAAGAAGAAAGGTTATAGAAATTAAATATGTTACCAAGATCATGATGCTTAGTAGCATTCAAAAGGTTTTAGTCATTGCTAAAAAGTTATTAACAAAAGATGTTTCAAAAATAGAATACAGTTTTCTGATACTGGAATGAAAACAGAAGAGAAGTTACAGTGTAAGGTGAATATTTGCATAGCATGTAGCGTTGATGGAGGGTGTAACCTCTTCCCTATCTTATTAATAACTTTTAATCGAGAAAGATACTGAAGATTTAGACATTAGACTGGCATTGTAATAAGAAAAGAATATAAAGCATGGTATCGCGACTCTGACAAGAGTCGGAAATCCAAAGCCCGAGAAAGAAGAAAAAAAGAATATGAATGAATCTTTATTACTGGCAGCAATATGACTTTGTTTTGGTATATGATATCCGTCTTGCGTAAGAGTCTGTCTAATCTTTTGAGTTTTTATTATTTTTAGTATATTGTAAATTAATTTATAATATCGATAATTTAATTTAATACATAAAAAGCATGTGCATGTGGCCACAGCACACAGAAAAAAAAAACGATGTGTTCAATAAATTTTTTGCTAATTTAATAAACAATGAGCGACGATTAAAATCTTTTAAATGTTATATTTCAAGATCGTTAACTTTTAAAAGAGTTGACCTTGTGTGAACATTTATCAGAAGAATTGTAGACGAGGATCTGAACAGATTTGCGTTCCATTTTGTTAATCTGGATTGTCTATAATAGAGGAATATAGTTAATGCTTAAATTCGTTTATCTATATTCCATTATCAGGCTCATTCAGCATCAGATAATTGAACGTGAAATTAAGATTAAATGATTGATCGTTGATTTCATGTATTCAGGGGATCCATCGGATCTCCGCCCGTGTTTCCCAGGGTTATAAGGAAAGGACCTACAAATGTACAAATATACTATATTAGGGAAATATTGCGAGGGCGTTGCCGCTGCGGACCTTTAAAAGAGTAGTCCTTCAAATCCAACAACGCTGCCGAATGCCGAACTGAAAAAAAAAAAAGAAAAAGAAAGAAAGAAAAGTATCAAGAAGTATCTTTGCAGCAGAGACGGAATGATGATAGGGATGATTTATTGACTACATTCATAGTCTTTGAAGAGTAACGACGTTTGATTTATATATTGGTGAATTTTTCTGTAATTTTATGTACACTATATAAAATGACAATTCTCAACGTGTGAACGAGAGAGAATGCGAGAACAGAGAGCGAAAGAGAGAAATAAAGGGTGCGATAGAAAGAGAGTGAGAGAGAAAGTTTACCTTGTACATTTACAAATTGTGGTTATTACGAATGAATTATTATGATTATTAATTATTATTATTATCACGGATTATAACTATGATTATTATTATCATCATGTAGAATGCTTCTTACTGACTGAATAAAATGTTTTCAATGTCTAAGATTGCCACTTTTCTAATATATATTACAAATTATATTTTCTTAACATATACATAATATTACATGGTACTAAGGCATCAAGATAATAGATTATGTGTATTCCGATTTCTTTTATTATGCAGTTTTTGAAAATACATTTTATGAAAATACATTTTATGAAAATACATTTTTCAGTCATTAGTTTGATAAAACTAATTCATCAAATTCATCAATTTGATCAAACTAATAAACATTTTCATTTCAAACCCACTAATACATTTAAATTACATATGTAATTAAAACTCATGTAAAAAACATAAACACTGTAGTATTTCTTTAAATATTCATAAACTTTTCAGCAATAGGTTTGAATCAAACTAATGCATACCTTGTGATACTTGGTGGTCCACAATTGATAAAGTGGTTTCGAAGTATTTCGCTGATCATACACCCTTACGCAGGGAAAATGACCGGTGACACAAACTTCATTACTATTAGAAGGATTACAATGTATACTTGTTAACGTACTATTTCGAAATTTCTTTATATCGACCAATCTATGGATATGAACATAAATGTATTTAATATTATAATGGATATTAGTATATATAACATGTGTATTAAAAAACAAAAATAAACACTTTTATCATGTAAACTCAAAATTTATTAGTATAACTAATACAAACATGAAGCCTATAACGGTCTAGCTTGGATCTTTAATCGTTTACATATACCAGGTGTATGCATAAGTCTTTTCCGGTTTAACTAAGAGATGGTGCCAGCGAAAAGTACGCAGCGTATTAATTTGATACATACGCCATTTTGGTCGTCTGACATTTAACTATACAAACACACACAAGTTGTGTCCGCCAAAAACTAGCGTCTTTGTTTTATAGTTCAGTGATCATGTCGAGTTTTGTGCCTGAAAAAGAACATTTGCGGCACGCATTGCTTTTTTTATTTAATCAAAAGAAAAAGGCTGTTGAAATTCATCGTTTGCTGGTAGAAACATATGGTGAACACGCTCCATCGATTAGAACATGTGAGACATGGTTTCGACAATTTAAAAGTGGTGATTTCAATGTGAAAGACAGTGAGCGCTCTGGTAGACCACAAAAATGCGAAGACGAGCAATTGCAAGAGTTATTGGATGAAGACCCAACTCAAACTCAACGGCAATTAGCAGAAGCATTACATGTATCACAAGAAACAATCAGCAGACGTTTACGAGCAATGGGAAAGATCAAAACTCGATAATCTGTGATTCTGTTACACGACAATGCGCCGTCTCACACAGCAAAACCAGTGAAAGACACCTTGAAATCGCTTGGATGGGACATCCTTCCGCACCCGCCGTACTCCCCAGACCTGGCGCTATCTGACTATCACCTCTTCACATCAATGGGGCACGCAGAGCAGCACTTCAGCAATTTCAAGGAAGTTGGAAAATGGCTCGACGAATGGTTTGCCGCAAAAGACAAGCAGTTTCTCTGGTATGGTATTCATAAATTACCTGAAAGATGGGCGAAATGTGTAGAAGCCGATGGCCAATATTTTAAATAAAAAAAAACTAATTTCCCTTGAAAATTACGTGTTTTTTTTTTACCAAAAAACCGGAAAAAACTTATGCATACACCTGGTAAACTACTGTGGTATTATCACCAATTAAAATAAATTATTGCGAGGAATATTACTAAGGCCTCGGTAGTCTAATTGGCTAGGACACTTGCTTAAAGCAAGGTATCCGGGTTCGACTCCCGGCCGATGTAATATTTTTCACAATAAGAAGAATTATTTCCAGATTTATTATTTTCAGATTATTAGAATTGCGTTTCAAGACCAACGATAGTTCGACGCGCAGTTTGGGGGGACTACGTATATTAGTTAATTATTCATTTGTTTTAATTCGTGATACTACCGCGGTACATGTAAGCAATTAGAGATCCAAGCTAGACTGTTGTAGGGTTCGTGTTTGTATTAGTTATGTTCTTACACATATTAACGGTCTTTAGTATTGAATATTGTCAAAATTTAGTATTGCGTCTATGTAGAATTTAATCGACTTATTCTCATTTCTACTAATTAACGTAGATTAAATTTAATTTTGTTTTAACTTTTTTTGTTATAATGGTCGAACCTGGATCTTTTATGCCAGCATATCCTATTTTCCGTTTGTTGAGTTTCAAATGTACGATTCAACAAGATTCTTATCATTTTTTCTTGTCCAAAGTATAAGTTGAACCAAGATTAAAATTAATCTACATTTTAAAAATAGCCATTAACTCAGGTGCAAACAATATAAGTATATTTTGGTTTAACTTATCGTTCCTGTTTTTCTAATTCTTGGAATTACAAAAACAGAAACAATTATAAGAATTAGGAAAAGATTAACAGTAAGTTGAACCGAAATAAATCAATATTACTTTGGTTGAACCGGGCTATAGCTGTCATAACGGTCCAGTCATCTTTCAATCACAATATGATTGATTCGCATATAAGTACACAGGACGATTTCGTGCTACACTTAACGCCAGATAATAGTCGCGTTCAGCAGACTCAACAGTTTTATAACTATTTTATGACTCTTCGTTGAGATAGGACTATTTCTTTAGATCAAAAAGTATAATCCAATCAGCGAGACGAATTATAAAACGGTTGCAAAACTGTTGAGTCTGCTGAACACAGTCAATACAACGATTTTTGGTACAAAAACAATTACTATTAGATATATATAGACATTCTGTATGCTATAAACAAAGAATATATAAGAAACATTATTACATGTGAACTTTTTAATAACAATGTCTTACTTTGATGTATCCTCCCGGATATCTATGGATGAAATCGAGCCGTTTCCAGCAGAAAACAAGACATAGGGTATTTCAGGATGCACAGCCAATGACCTGTCATTCATAAAATGTTGTCTACGTGGTACCGAATCATGAAAGGATGATTCATAGTGCAACAATTGTTTCCATGAGTTGTATTCAAGATCTAATAAATGTATATCACCATCGAAACTACGAATGACCATAAAATTTTCTACGTCTAAAGGCAGCCATTTGGCCTAAACACATATATTATTAAATTGAAAAGATTAATAAAAAAATACAATTAAATCAGAATAACTATTACAAAACATTCAAATAGCAATACTTTATTATATAATATAAATATTATACATACCTCGCTTAGTAAGCCATCGCCACTTGGAAGGCAACAACGCTTTTTCCTTGCAGCCCAATCCCAAATAGAAACTTTGTTTAGAGCGGCTCTTGCTAATAAGTTTCCTTTTTGATTGAAACTTAAGGCACTCACATCCTGTAAATAATAACGAAATTTTAATACCTATAGCTATACATGATTTAAAAAATATTTATAATAATGATCCAAAAGTAATGTATAAAACATTGTATATAATAAGTCAACATGTAACAAAATAAATTATTTATCTCAAGGTCAAGAGTTTGTACTTAAACTCCAGTCGATTTACTGCATGTAAAGAACTACAATGTAATTCTAACCAAAACTTATTACCTCTCATCATAATAATATTATCGTTCCTTACAACAAATCTATTAATTCTATTTCTACTAATTCTAATTTTATTAACTCTTTTGCTATTAATCCTACTAATTTTATCGAGTCAGCAATAAGCACTCACGAGGGATCTCTCTGTTCGCCAGACGTCGCCAATTCTCAATTCACGCTGGTAGAACCATTCCATTGATAGCTCCAACCCAGAGAACAATTTGTCGTCATAAAGACGTCCTAAAATTCATGAGACACATTTTTTGGAAGTATCAGAATGACGTCTATATGACGTCTTAAAGATGGCTTATGCGTCGATTTATGACGTCTCTTTATTGATCCCAAATCAATGTCCATAAAACGTCTTAAGGATAATGTCTGAAATACGTCTTTCAGACATTATTTTTAGATCAATTTCAGACTTGTGCATTAATCGTCGGTAATGTAGATATCATTAATTATTTAATTATTAATTTTTATTTAACTTTTAAATAAATTTTCACACAAAATAAATACACATTTTTTTAAATTCCAATGCACGTCTTCTTTGTACACGTTTCTTTTCAAGAATAGGAGTTTCGATCCGCATCCGCAATCGAGTAGGAAGAAAAACCAAACTAGGGAAACTCAGAAGACGGTGAAGGAGTAAGGACAGCCTTGGACAGGAGAGGAACGAATTTAATGCTGGGGAAAAATAAATGAATAAATGAATGAATGTTATGTGATTTTATAGTCACCGAAATTTAAAATTAATTTTTATTTCTATTATTTAGTTCTATTAAGAACTAAATAATAGAAATAAAAAGAAAGAACATATACCATTGAAAAGAATTTCTTACCTCTCAATATCAAATTTGACTGAATGGGGTCCAGTTGGGTTACGACGATGATGAATTCATTAATTATTTTTATAATTAAAATTAATGTTCTCTTCGTCAGCAATGGTCAGAAACACAACTGATGAAAGATCGATGACATGAAAGTACAGCATCGCATATATTGCGATGATTATTTGTTAAAAGGAACAGATTATACATAAGTACTTCATTTCTCTATTATACGTGCATTTAACACAAATTATTTACTTTTTTAACGTGCTCATAGATTATTCATTAATTTGTTATTATTTATACAATATGGATTTAAAAAAAATTTACGATGAGACATCGCAACAATAAAATAAGTTATTCATTGTTACTTATATAACCATTTTTTAGTATTTTATATTATTTGAAATATATATATATATTATATATGGCGCATCTACAGAATTTTATTATTAAAATAATAAATATAAAATTGACAATATAAGTCAACTCTTAGTCAATTACATTCTAAATCGACAAAAAATCATTTTAGAATAGTCGATATTATAACCGTCATGTCCTCAAGACGTCTTTCCGACTACCTGCAACAGACTTATTGTGGATAAAGTCCGAAATACGTCTTAAGAACGTTTTTTGGAAAAGTCCTCAAGACGTCTTTTGTGAAGTTTGACATTTTTTTGCCCGATTTATGTCATTCAATACTCTAGAACCTTGGTTCTATCGCAATATTCTGCAGTATACACTATATATGCGAAAACAATAATTCAACAAAGAAAAGATGTTAATAATTGCTTACTGAACATAAAAAGTTGTTATTTATAATGTTTCTAAAATATATATCTAAATATTATACTTGTCCATAATTTACATCACATCTATTATTTGTGAATATATTTTCATGTCTCACAATTTATATCACTATGTTATACGTATATATTATATCTGTATACATATGTCTGTTATTTTAATTTATAATACAAATACTATGTTGAATTAATGTTTTCACTGCATACTGTTTACAATTAATGCGACCCGGGCACGCCAAGTTTTTTCTTCACTATAATACAGTTGATAATTATACTCACTTTCGGTCTGTCTTAATTATGTGACTGGCGTAATGAAGAATACACTTGGTCAATTATATTTATCTCATATCTGTTTTGGATCAAGAAGTTCAATATCTTTCTTATGCACTTGGCGTATGTTTTTTTCTTTTTTTTAAAAAAAGTTTTTTTAAGAGATAGAATCCCGCGAAAAAAAAGTTAATATATTCTAAATAAAAGTCTTATAAGTTCTTTATAAAGATTTCATCAAAATTCATATAAAGAATTTATAAAGTCTTTATATAACCTTATAAATAAATGCATATTTTTATATATTTTTAATATATAAAAATATATATTTTTTTTTTTTATGCTGAATTGGGATTGGATGATTATAATATCTACAGACAGGACCGATGTTTCGAAACAAGTGATTGCTCACGTGGTGGTGGTGTGTTAATTGCTGTGTCCAAGAACTTGAATAGTTCTCCTATAATATGCCCTGTAAAATTGGAACAGCTTTTTGTATCAGTTTTGATTCAGAATGCCAAATTTATTTTTGGTACTGCCTACATTCCACCATTATCGGATCAAAGTTGCAGCTTTTAACATGTAAGGTATAGCCCAAGCGTGCGCTCAAGTGACATTTCAATTCATAGCGACTGTGATATCTATACGATTGTTCTAAAAAATTAGGATATGATGCAGGATGATGCTAGAAATAACATGAAAAAAAAAACGGGGATCCGTTCTTGAGTTATCGAAGTTCGAAGTGGTGTATCCGACAGCACTTGAAGTAAGTCGCCGCATGGAAGGAGAGCCGTTGCTATGAAACGGGTCCCCGCTTTTCTCAACAGGCTAGTGTGCGTGTGTACATACAAGGCATCGAACCCCGTTGCTTGTGCGTGAGTACACTCAGCAGAAAAAGTATAGGCATGGGAAGCGGAGTGGGGAGAGACATGCGCTATGCACCGAGAAGCGAGCGAGCAGTAAACTTTTGGCTACGATTGTAGCCGGTGAACGTCCTTAATGGCCGAGCGTTTAATATTGCCAGGGCAATTAATTTTAGCTTTATCGCGGCGCGGCGGTGGCGGCATCTACAGGTTTATTTTTGAATCTCGTCCACAATGCAGATTGTAGACGTATTCCCTGGTATTTCCTTCTTGTCCGATTCTCGTAGTTGACAACCAGTCTATATCGTCCATATTATATAGTCAAAGTTTGCCACGCTTCCGAATAATTATTTACAGCAATCTAGTTAATTAATAAAAAAAAAATCGAGATTGTATACTCTATTTTTAGAGAAATGACAATTTTAGGAGCAGTTGGTTCAAGAGTTAAATAGTTACGTTGACGTTAATATTTTTCCACAATTTTGCGTCTGTTAATAGGTTTATTGCGGTTGACATGTTGCCAAGTAGCATGTTTAACAACCGAAATTTTATGTGTCACGTTCTTCCCAAACAGATATATACGCATTTCGCATTATGGGCTGAAGTATAAGTCGATTCACTTCCCTCCATCAATGTTGCAAGGTAAAATTATTCTTCAACTTTATGAAATTTATTTAAAATACCTGATTTCGTGTGTGATCTCTCATTTTTACTTTACATTAATTATTTTAATTATTCTTTCTTGACAATTTAAACTAAAGTATATAAGTTCTATTCTCTATTTTTTAACAGAATAGAAAAATGAATTTCTTGTACGTATAATCATTAATATTTTTTAAAAAGTTAATTGTTATAATTAATTTTTCTTGTGTGGCAATGTAAGCTGAAGTATAAATAAATTTTATTCTATTCTACTATAATATATTTAAGTAAAATATAGAAGGGATATGAATCTAGTGTATCTTAATTTTTTAAAATTAATTATCCCTTCTTGTTGATATAAACTGAAGTAAATTCTATTCTATATTCTACTGTTTTAATTAATTACTATTTGCTTTTACACACATTGTTGTCAAGGATTGACTGCTCTCTGATACATTGTGGAGAACATTGTAGAGAAGTTGTTGAAACATGGATCAGATCATCGATATAGACGATGTCGAGACTGGTATGCGCTCTTCCAAGAATTCGGGGATACTCTTTGGTTGTATCAGCTCGAACTCGATATGCTACGTCGTGATTACGATCGCGACTCTGGCCTTCCTCGGCACCATTGTCTTCATCTGTAGGGACTACATAAAACTACTGCTCTATTGGATCGAGCATCAGAACGCCTGGATCATCGCTGTGATCTTCATAGGTCTGTTCACGGTGGTGTCGTTCCCGATTGTGATCGGCTATCTGTTCCTCATTGTCGCCAGTGGCTACCTGTTTGGCGTGATACGCGGCATGGCGATCGTCATACTCTCTGCTAATCTTGGCATAGCAATTGCCCATGTGACTCTGGGCCTGCTGTCCACCAGGCTACCAATCGGTGCTCTCCTACAGAGTGATACGGCGAGAGCGATACTTCGCGTAATATCTGGATCTCAGGCTTTCAAGATCGTTCTGTTTGCGCGGCTTACTCCGATCCCGTTCGGTCTTCAGAATACTATTTTTGCAGTACGTATCGCGGCACATTCGTCGTACACAGAGCATATGTTTAATGTGATCAGATATTTTCGTATTTGAAGTGGGAAATTTGACTACTTCCATTTTACTCAGTTCTTACAAACAACCTCTTTTCTTTTCAATGTGAAAAGAAAAAGAAGAAAAATGACTCAAGAAGTTTAGTTAAAGATAATAAGTAGCCTAATAACTGGCTACTTTCTGTAAAAAAAAAAAAAACAGTCGATATAAATGCCATTCTATCTTTGTTATTCATTAAATGTCATTGAATAATTTTGTGTCGGATAAAATGATTCATTGTTTGACTCCTACATTTGGATGTTAAACAGGACCAGCAATCTGAAAGAGATACAATCTGATCACATTAGGTATGCTCTCATGCATAACTCATGACAATGTTATGTATATTTATACATGTGTATGATTAGGTCAGTAACATAGGTGGTTTTCATTACCACGTAGCCAGCGCGATAGGTTTACTGCCCGCCCAACTGGTCAACGTTTATCTGGGCAGTAGTCTCAGATCGATGCAGGACGTATTGGAGGATAGATCCACGGCAGCGACTGGCTACGTAGTATTTTGCTTCCAGGTGGGTCGTACTTCAAGTCTACTTCAAGTGTTTGCTGCAGACGTAACTAGAATAATAATTTTTTCTCGTTGTGTTGTAGATATTAGTAGGAGTCTCATTGATGGTTTATATTGTACAGAAAGCGCGAAAGGAGCTTCAGTTGACATTGTTCGAGGCCGATCTCGCGTCCATGGCGAATTCCCCTCATTACATTCTGGACGGTCTACCAGATTCCAAGATAATTTTAACGAATCTAATTGCGTAATTTTTTTTTTTTTTAATGAACGCTACATGCATTTTTGACAATTCGTACTTTTATTACGAGCAACAGTTCTGACTTGTTTCTAGTTATTATAATATATTTTTAACGTTATTATTCTGTGTATCTTCCAGAAGTGAATTGATTAAGACTTGTTGATGCTGCTTTCAGAAATTTAGAGTCTTGAATGTGACGTTATGCAGGAATCTGTTATCAGAGATAACACGTATTAAGTCTTACCAAAGCTAACGTGATTCTAGTACCAAACAAAGCTCATAGAGCATGCGCAGCATGCGTATATATTTTGTCTAAAAACAAATGGATGGAACGAGGAGATGACACGGAACTGCAAATCCAATGTATAAAACTTCCTTGCAATAAGAGCATACTAATTTATATATTGCTCATATATATACATATATATATATGTACATCTAAGATTAATGATAGAGACTGAAACTTTACATTTATATACTTTGTGCAATGTTATTGATCAATTATTGAGGTATCTTATTTATTGAGGAAACATTGTTATCGCTATTTGTGCCATTCTAACTTCACCGTTCCCCAGACAACAAAGTCTCGGCAAAATCATGCAAATCTAGGATTGTTTATAATGCTAAACATTTATTGTATATTTGTCTTAAAATTTCGAATATATATACTTCCCCCCCCCCCGAAATTGTAGTAATATAAGCAATAATTGCATATTGCCAGTAATTAACAGCAAATAGCAGCATTAAAGTTACCTTTTATTGTCGACAATATGATAGCGTTATGTGAGTTTATAGATTATAATAAATAATTCAGCAACAGCACAAATTTTGATGATAAAGACTTTAAAGTAGGGCTCTGACTTTATTCCGTTTTTCGAAAATCTACATGTAAACGCGACACGTTTATCAGTTTATATTCATTTTCAGAAAAACGTTTACTTGTAGATAAACATGTGTATAATCAGCGTATCCGTTTATTAGAAACGGTTTTCCGAATACATTGTTTCAATGTTATTTTATATACATATTTTTCGTGTTTTTACTACACTCAAACGTTTTTTTTACACCTAAAAAAATGTTTAATTTTTTCAATCCGTGTCATATTAGGAAGATCCTTTAACGAAGGTATAAACGTTTATAAAATGAAAAAAAAAGTGACAATATTAGAAAAGACGTTTTTCATAGATAAATGTGCTAAAAATATACGTGCAAATGTATTTTCGTTTAAACGTATAATAGCAAGCCCTACTTTAAAGTTATCGGCAAGTTGTTAAAATTGTCATATCATGAAAGCATTAACTTGCTATTTGTGGACTCGGTTGCTGCAATTCTGATAGCAATACATATCGTGAACGCATAATTGTTAACAGTTAGGGAAATCAGGAAAAACTGAAAAAAGTCAGGAAAATTATAAAAAAAATTTGTTAATCCAAGATAAAATTAAATTATTGTAAAATTCTAAGTTTATAAACTTGTTTAATAATTATGAAATAAATAATAGTAAAATAAATTTTTTAATTTTTTTTTTACAGCCATGCCAATACTTTTATGATTTCTACTTGAGCAATTTGCAGAAATTAACAGATATTGCATGTTAAAAAGAAAAAACTTTGTAAAAATCAAAATATGTATATATTAATGATAAACATTCATATAAATCATTTTTAATTAAATTTAATTACAAAGATAATTAGAACATAGTATTTTAATGATCTTAATTTATAGTGCAAAGTAATACTTTTAATGGACTGAAGAAGGCCTGACAGACCAGTGCAAATCATAAAATAATCTTCCAATTTGCACAACGGTCTTAAGCCTTCCTACGTAAACAACGCGGAAGAACCGCAATATGCGGGGCACAAAAAAATTGTTTTTATTCAAAAAATCTTTCTCAAATGTAATCAAGGAAAATCAGGAAATGTCAGGGAAATTTTTTTTCTTTTTTTTGCTAACAACTCTGGAACAACTTGCTAGCAACACGTTGCTACCCGGGTCTTATTAGATGTAAAACAATGATAGAATGACAAAAATAGCGCTAACGTTTCCCCGAATGCACTCTTGGTTTCTGTCAGTTCTTTATGGTCTGAAACATGGCGAAAGAAACCCCCAATGGAGGTTTCTTTCACCATAATTTGAAATATGTTAGTGATATTTAATGTGCATTTGTCCGTTGTTTTTTTCTCGTGCAATATATTCCGTTTATATATTATTATATTATAAAGATATATACAGAGTTATATCGACAATGTAATTCTGAAAGGAGAATGCGTCCCGGTGATAGGAATGGAAAAAAAACGAATAAATTTCTCATTCTTTAACTGAAGTTTGCGTGTGTAAATAAATTCCAAACTCGTAATCCTTTTCTCTCTGTCGTGTACTTTGTAAACATTTATTATCTGACTAGAACTTCGGATGTATATCCACGTTTTTCGTTTCGCTCGTGTCCCAAAGCTTGAAGAATTTCGCATATCTTCCATGTATATAGTGCGTACAAGCGATATCTAAATCCTTCCAGCTTCGAGAAGTCTAATATATATCGTATTATGTATATTTAAAGGAATGGCAACGTCGTCTCGTTTTTATGCCTGCGTACACTTTCGTTTAGTCTCTCTATTCATATATTTTTTTTTATATATATATATACTCTCCGTTCATTTTTTTTACAATTCCGTTATCTAACTTAGCGTAATTGGAATCACATTATAAAAATCGTCTCGACGTTCCTTATCATCATATAATCGTGTATGTATGTACAAAGATAGAACGCGGCCGGATACTCTAAAGAGTCGTCTACAATGACAGTAAGGCTGTAAGAATAAGAAACTGACTAATCATAGTCAAATGTGAGAAAAATAATCGGTCAATTTCTTACTCTTACAGCCTTACTACTACTGCTTACTGCCATTGTAGACGCCCTTTAGCTGCTATACAGTTTTTGCTTCTACATCTTACAATATACATATAATTGCTTCGTTTTCACATACGCCTCTTTCCTTAATAATGTTTTAAGCTCGCGAGAGGCTGATTACGTATGTACAATGTACAAGATGCATTTTTGCCGATGAACAATTAAATGTAACGCATCGATAATTATGACACGGAAATAGATCAACGTGACTCGTCATCGTGGGTATTTACATGCTAATGAAAATTTAGTTCCTGAAATTTACTTTGGTAATCCATCGCAGTTGATCGTTTAAAAAGGAGCTGAAAGCTTTTGGGGAAGTCCAAATTGTGACCCGATTGTTACCTCGTGTCGACGTTTGCATGCAATAATAACACTTTCAAATTTCACATCTCGTTAGAAGGCATTTTTCGGTGAATGAACTTATTCTTAGATTATGAACAAAAAACGCGGGATAACGGAGCTGCTATATCTAAGAACAGATCATTTTACAAAAGAAAACAAATTGATATTTGCAGAATATTTCAATCAACTTGACTACATGAAATTTTCATGTTGCTTTTAACAATGTGGGAAATACATAAGCAATTATTCAATTGGGAGGAACATTATAGTCAGTGTAATAAAATTTCTATATTCAATTATAATATTCACATCAAAATTTCCTTATTTAATTAATTATAATTCGAAATCTTAATTAAATTAAGTAACAATTGACCTAATTATAATTTAAGATTGTAATTAACTAAAGAAGGAAATTTTATATGTAACTAATTATAACATTTTCTGTCTCTCCATCTCTCTGTAAGTCAGAAAACCGCTAAACTTCAGATTAAGAGTTATAATTTGTTGCGTTTAACGAAGCTGTACAATAATTTTTGGCTTACATACTTTTGGTAGAAAACAGCGTACATTGTCTCAAGTTGCTTGAAATATCTTGAAAGCGCTAAATCGCGACGCCTTTAATTAACAGCTTTCTTAATGCGCTAGTCTTATCTCCCTTCAATTTACACTCGATGAATATATTATTTCAGCAAAACATAATAACAACAACAACAACTTTATGGCCACATTATAAACACATAGCTATATAGAATACAGAAGAGATTACATATAAAATTGATCTCTAGCTTACTTACGTATCAGCTAACCAGTCCATTAGAAAGCTATCGATATCACAAAGTTCCCGATCTCAAATAAGTGTAGGTAAGTATAAATGACACATAGAATGTTTTGTCCCGAATCGTTTTCCCGATTCATAAAAAAAAAACAAAAAAATTCTTAAGAAGCGTATTATAAGACGAAATAAATAAAATTGTGAGAAGCAGTTTTGCTAATGTTGAACTCGAAATCTATTACAATTGTATCCAAAATTCTTTTTTCCCCCATAATTGGTAAAACATATCGAAAGGAGAAAAACAAATCACACCACAAACATGAAAAGGCTCGTAAGTCTACAAAAATGAGGATTACTTTGCCAGTTGTATCGAGGATATTACTGTTGAACAAAATAAAAAATTACGTGATGCGAACAGAGAACATTCCGACATTCAAGGTCTCACGACCCCCTCGCTGCGTCATTATAACGGTAGCAGATCGATCAAATTCGCTCGCGGCTGCGTCAATGATTCCGGGAAAAATTCCGCGAGTTTATTGTACAGTTCAGTTCGCAAGTTATGTACATCACGCGCGTTCGCGCACTGTTGCGTCGTTACGCCACTTGTCAACTGATTCAGAATCGTGCTCGAATGGGAGGCGTCCTCCAACGAGTTATTTTGTTTCCAAAATAAGACCGATGTCAAGAGTTGAAACTACGAAGGGAAAATGGCGATTAACGAGACGATATTACGTTTACCGATCAGCATAGCGGTGGTAAATATAAAAATATGTAAATGAAAAAACGCGTAAGGATATATACCTCTTTCGTTTGTTGCGTGTCAGAGTGGTCGATAATTTCGAAGATCTTCGTTTGCAGGTACTCGAGAGCCTCTATACTATTGTTCAGGGCAAGTTCCTTAAACTTATGCTTTCTGATGATTAGCTTGCATTTTTTCAAAATCTGTTCGCCTGTAGGTCGACGCAGTTCCAATTGCCAAAAGTCGTCAAGTCGTAAATTTGGAAGGCAGGATCTGCCTGGATTACCGCCGAACAGAAAATGAACCTAATGAAGGAATAATTTGTGAAGAATTGTTGAATCAATTGGCAAACGGAAATTTATTTAAAACAGTAATAAAAGGATATAACTACTATAAATACAATTTACAACGTACCTTTCTGGTGTGATCATAAACGAGTTGATGTGCGAATCGCGGACATGGTTCATAATCTTGCATCTTGCTCCAGTATTTTTCACCGACGTTCTCGTTACGATATATACAAGACCATTTGCTGTTCTGTATATTGTACACCCAAAAAGAATTTTGCACGTTATCATCCCTTTTATCTTTGTCCTTGCTCAGACCCTGAAAAATATTATACATAACATAATATTATATATATTATACATATATTTAAATATGATTCATATGATACAAATATAATATGCAAGGTGGTTTATTTTAATCTCTAGACAAGTATTTCGAAAATGCAATTTTACCAAAAGTATATTCCAAATAAAAGTTGTACAAATACAAGGAGGGGGGGAGGGGGATCCCTGTACAACAATACAATTCTTATTTGGAATATCTTTTTTGTAAAATTGTATATTTTCGGAATATTTGCCTGTGAAGATTAAAATGATATAAACATAATTTTTATAATTTAAGATATGTACTTAATATAATTTATATAATATATAAAGAACAATATCAAATTAATTATTTACGAGATTGTAAGAATTCATATAATCTTGAGAAAATTCTTTATTTTTATGTTTCTATTTTTTATATTTATATATTTTTATATTTATACAAATTTCACGTATATTAATTGATTGCGCCTCAAATTAATAATCTTGCAACGTGAAAATACAAACCGACAGAACGTAGATCTCGCCGAGTTCAGGATCGATGGTCGCTCTCTGTGTGAATCCGGCCGCGGGAACGTGATTGGAATCCTTCGTCGTGCCGAATTCGTTGTAGCTTATGTACTCGACGTGTTGCGTATCGACTTCGTACGTGAAGAAATCACTCAGATATTCCTTTCCTCTCTGACCGGCGAATATGTACAGTTTTCTCGACCGCTGGAATAAAATCCCATTTTGCATGACGCGTTTGTGAATTTACTTATTGTTATTTCTTTCGTACGTTATAAAGAAACATAGTTGGGGGAGGAGGAGTGTGATA
The DNA here is from genome assembly GCF_001594065.2 of Cyphomyrmex costatus. NCBI lineage: Eukaryota > Metazoa > Arthropoda > Insecta > Hymenoptera > Formicidae > Cyphomyrmex > Cyphomyrmex costatus. The sequence goes on from NW_017278296.1 coordinate 181,713, forward strand.
CGAGATACTAACCGGATGAAATAACATGGAATGACCAGCACGGGATCTGTAGATAGGCATGTCTCTTGAACACTGTTTATCAGCGATATCACAGGCTAGTCTGACCCATGTGCCAGTTGGTACATGGTAAGAATACAATCCAGAGAAATGTGGCTCCGATATTACGCTGTGTTCATCGGCACTACGTGAATTAAAAATATAATGTCAAATGAAGGTACAGTAAGGCTCGGTTTTTTCAATGTAACATTAACTTTACTTTCGAATCAACTTAATCTTTTTTTTTTAATTTTTAAGATTAGAAAAAGAAGAGTTAATTGAATCAAGATTAAAATTAAACTACATTGCTACAATGGGAATAATTGTAAAAATTAGAAAAAAAATAAACATAAGTTAAATCCAGATTAAAGTTAATCTTACATTGGTGTTCCAAGTGTATAAAAATCACGCATAAAAGTAATGTTATTGAAAGGTAGAGGATTTATCTATCTAAAAAATCACTATTTTTCTTCCCAATCTGTTTCTTCTAAATCCCTACAACTTACCTATTCTGATGAGTCAGTACTCGCCCACCAAAAACATAGATAGTTCGTTTCTCTACGTCCATCGACATTTGATGGTCAAATACAAGCGGTGGCCCGCCTATCGTTCCAGTGTCCTCTGAGATTTGCGTCCACTTGTTTGACTCGATGTCATAAACGTAAAAGTCGCTTTTTAAGTTCTCACAGGTACGATACTGCGTGTCTAAATACCTGCCCAATGTGAAGAGTTGCCGTCTCTGCGGATCCAAGCACATCTTGTGGCATGAACGCGCACTAGGTCCTCCCTAGGAATCACACACATTGTAATAAATGTAACGAAAATAAAAGACTTGTTCTTTTTCCATATCCCATTGAACTTTTTTCATAGTACTTATGTCTTTTATTTTTCTTTCTCTCTAATGTAAAAAAAAGAAAAAAAAATAAATCGTGGAAAAGGTTCAATTCTGGAATCTGAAAAAGAACAAATCTGAAGTAAAGTGTTTATACATCTGATCTGATAATTTTGTAGATAAGACATATATATTTATTAAAACTGTGACACGAAGAAATCAATAAAAGACGTAATTGCAAAATTCATTTTACATAAATTTCTTCTTAATTATATTTTTTTATACTTTGTGGTACTCAAAAAATTTGCTTTATTCATAAAGGAGCTCGTTAATAATTGTTTGTTTTTTCAAAATACCGTTTGATATTCTCAAAGAAGAAACATCTTATTGAATTTACCGAACACATTGTTTACACGCTGTAGTGAAAAGATAAAGAGATTAATTGCATGTTAACATCCTGTACGACGATTCTATAACTCTTAAAAAAATTGAATAATGTTGGTATTGTTATACTGCCATTGCGCAGATACTACAAATGATCTTAAAAACTGCACAATGACAATGATGCTAAACTGTCATTAAAAATTACAGAATCGGAGTACTTGTATGTTACATCACGTCGTAATGTCGAATGAAATTTATTGAACACTACCGACCACCGCTTCGGTGTCCTTGCATATGAGAGTCCACTTGCCGGCTTCTATGTCGTACGACCACAAGTCAGAGAGATCCTGATTACCGTCCCATCCTCCGAAGAGATAAAGTACCTCAGCTGTCGGATCAAGCACCATCTGATGACCGCCCCGCATCCCGGGCTTGGGCTCGCTGGACGATAACTTCGTCCAAATTGCTCTATAAGTTTGAGCATTGATATAATCGTTTAAGAGTCCCACTAAAAAGCGGATTTAACAATGTATAAGAGTCAAGGCTGTGAAACGAACACAAGTCAAGGGAGGGAAATGACATGATCAGGCCATGTAGGACTTACTAGTGAGCGCATTGCTGATAAAACGTTCTGCCTGCAGATGATCACCCTTGGTAACCAAAAGTTCATACAACGTTGACAGTCGTGGATCTTCCAGGGGTACTCCGGTGACCCTCTGTAGAGTTTCCACGATCTCGGACTGTTCCATTTGCCGAAAGTGTTTCATGCACAGTCTTATTATCTCCTTTTGCCGATACTGTAATATATAAAGTCCATTAGTTTCAATCCAAAGTATAAAGTTTTTTAAAATATTTTTCGCAATATAAATTATTTACGGATTTTTAATATGTCATTCATAGATTTTAATGTCATTCATTATTAAGATCCAAGATGCTATGAGCATCAAAATTGTTAAATTGCTAGATAATTTGACTCGTGATATTATTGCGGTAGAATGGCGCAAAGAACAAAAAATTGTTCAGCGCGCAATTTAAAAGACTACATACGTAATATATAAATTCATCCGAAATTATAATAGCACCTAAGATCCAGCTCGACTGTTAAAGGCAATTTCTTATTGGTTGTGTTTCTCGTATGTACGGTTCTACAAGATTTAATATTTAAATATAAAGTTTTTATATGAAGCAAATGCAATTACGAGTCAATGCCAAAAGTGGATAACAGACCTATTAATTTTCCAATTTTTTTTTACGTTTTTCATAAAATTAATCAGCCCGGAATGCATAATTGTCTATAATTTAATTGTGAAAAATGGTCTAATAATAATTTATTTGTAAAAAAGGATTTTTTTGCAGTCAGTTCAATGATGCATTTACCGTGTTGAACCACTCAAGACAGGGCTTTATGACCTTGGAGTCATTGATACCGGTTAGTTTGATGTGCCATATAGAAAAATTAAAACTAGGACCCCACGACTGCAACGGAAGAACCTTTACGTAACGAATGGGAAAGTAATTCGCTTCATTCCCTAAAACATGTTTGAGATCAAATGTCTCTGGTATGGAATCGTTCCTCAGTCCACTGAAATAAATGAAACACTCTGGTTAAATAACAAACATAATAACTGAATGAGATAGGTAGAAATAAAAGCATTTATTTCTATTTCAAGACATTCTAAAAACATAAAAATAAGCAAAGAAAAAGACAATGGAAAAAATGTACAAAAATATGCAAAGTTTGGCAAAAGTAATACAGCATAAATAATGAAGAATAAAAGAAATATACCAAATTATAAGATAGAGCCAGTGGCAGATTTAGACAGAGTCCAACAAGGCTAGGAGCCTATTCTTTTAATAACTAAAATTAAAGTTAATTTTGTACTTGTGCAACATTGTCAGTTATGGCACATTTCCATCAATGTGGCATCTTGAAGTATATAGTATATCAGCATATAAAAATAAAATCTTGACACTTTGGTAGAAAAATGATACCTTTCAACGATAGCCAACATTTTCTTTATTATTTATTTATCTAAAAGGGATACCAAGAAGTAGAGAGCCTAGGATGTAAAAACGTGTAAATCTGCTACTGAATAGATCTAAAGTAATTATATAAAATAATTATATAAAATAATAATAATAGAAAATAAACATATATATATATATAAATGACATGACAGTGATAATATATAAAATAAGGAAAAAAAAGAAAAAAGAAAATAAACTAAAATGGTAGAAAGAAAAAGAAGAGAGTAATTGTTGGCAAACCTTTCGAGGAGCTCCATCATATTCTCAGGTTCCAAACCACCAAATATCTTGAACTTCTTTATATTACAAACGTGGGTCTTCTCATATTTACCGAAAGTGATGCACTTGACGACGGAGGGACTTTGAAGTTTAAGGATGAGGTACTGAAAAGTACAGTCGGCGAAATGAGCGGCGTGACATGAGTCGACATGTGCGATACGTACCTGTGGGTGATTATCGATGTCAGAGGACCAACGTGATGACTGATCCGACGGTATATCGACGATGATATTTCTGAAAAAACACTGTGCGTGAGTGGTAATAGATAAAGTCTCATCATAATTCTGACACATGCATTGGTTTCCGGAGGATCATTCTTAGGTTAGAAAACGCAGTTACTCCAACAAGGAGGTGCACCGACTTGTTTCTCGACGATACGATTTGCAAGGGTTAGAGGCACTCACTCGGGTATGTAACAGGAAGAATAACTGGAACACTTGTAAATCCGATACTCCAACACTTTTTGAAAATCACCACTCTCACTCGACGCCATGTTACACAAATGACATAACCTTCAACATTTGGCCACTTTTATTTTGCATGTTAGCGCATGCGCATAACATTAAGATCTTGTTTTCACTGTGTGGTTGCATTCGGTGGTGATACCTTATCAGCGTTTTCAGCATTTATATCTATATTTTGCGTCAGATGAATGATAAAGACAGAATAATGATTATAAGCGCGTGAGCGTACAATTCGAACGTAAGAGAAAAAAAAAGAATATGGTTAGCGATCAGGGAAATCAAGAAAAACCACGAAAAGTCAGGGAAATTATTAACAATGAATTTATTAATCTAAGATAAAAATTAAATATTACTGTAAAATTATAAGTTTACATTTTATTTCTTTAAAAATTATGAAATAGAATTAAAAAAATCTTTTAAAGAGATATTGCAAATATATTTATGATCTTTAACTTTGCAGTGAGTGTTTAAAACCGTTTAACAGGCATTGTGAAAAAGAAAAAAAACAGCAATGGTCGCGCTCAGCAGACTCAACAGTTTTATTGTTCTTCGCTGAGATAGGACTATTCCTTTAGATCTAAAAGTATAATCCAATCAGCGAAGCAAATCATAAAACGGTTGTTGAGTCTGCTGAACGCAGCCAATGGGTGCATTCAGAAGAATAATCACTTCACCCTGAGCTCTCTGCTCTCAGTGAGCGGTCGTCGCTTCTGAATGCACCCACACGTTGTTGTATGCAAAGATCTGTGCTCCATCCTTTACCCAAACGTTTGTGCGATGGAGGAAATACATCACATATATATCTCCGTCCTTTGATGCGTCGTCAGCTGTCGCCCATAAATACGCATTCTATCTACGATTCTACAGTATCTATACAAATCCATGGCATGTCTTTGACAGCTCACTTAATTCACTTTTGCGTGGGCCTGTACCACTGACGTCTGTTGGCGTCTTTATAGTCGCGTACACGTGCGCAGGTGGTCAATTAATAATGATCTGGACATGAGAGAGGAGTTCTGGATTTAAACACTCGTGTTGGTCGGAGATTTGGAGCTGCGAGGCAATCGTGTACATACAGGACAACGACGACGTCGGGATTGCTGTCATGGTACGTAGACGATGCGACGCGACGCAAGCACGCGATAAATCGCGAGTCCCACGAGAGGACACAATAATAACGCAGTCCACAGATCAATATGTTCGTGTGTGTTGTTACTTGCCGAGCAGGAGGTAGGCGAAGCACCGTGCTACAACGACCGGGAGACGATGGACGACGAACAGCGACGACGGCGGCACTCGCGGGCGACGTTCTGCGAGAGCGACGAGGTCGAGAACTCGGACGAAAGCAGTGAGAGCAGACCGTCCGGAGAGAGGTGGGCTCCGGTTGGCGCGAACGATGGCGACGAGTTTGCGGATGAGTACAAATATGTCAACACCAGCATGGAGAAGTACGTTTGCCAAGCACCTGACTCGTTCTCCTGGTTTCTTCTCAAAATGCTCACTGTAAAACTCAGATCAAGCGATTCTCCAAGAACATATGCTCTGACCTTCGACTATGACTGGATTACTTGAAACCCGATGAGCACTCATTAGTTTCTAAGATTTCTTTTGGAGAATGCATCTCCTTATATTGAAAGAGTATAAACAATCAAATTGAAAAAGTTTTTTTTTCTGTTGTTCTATATACTATATATATATTTACATGTAAAGTCACTTTTTGATAGATATTCTCATTAATTTTTGAAGATTACTTGTGTATCTACTTTATAGTCAGTCAAAAAAGGCATGGTTGGGTTAAATAAAATTTTTTAATTACATTGTACTTGATCAGAACCAAGATGCAATTATGTTAGTAATGCATTCAGGTACCATCAGCGTCAATGATGATTTAATAGAAAAAGGATTCAGTATTGTTACAGATTGTAATGAACAGAAAGTACAAGATGCATCTGTAATCAATAATTGTAATATTATAAATATAATTTTTGTGTCGCTAGCCTTGCATACGACATGGAAAGAGTTAAGATGCTGGAGGAAGAACAAGAGATGCTGAACTCATCTTTGATAGCATTAACTACCCATTTTGCTCAGGTAAGGTCAAGAACAAACTCACCCTACAATTGCCATTATATTTGTGTGTTAATTACTGAAATCCATTCATAGGTCCAGTTCCGTCTCCGACAGATCGTGGATGCGCCAGCCAGCGAGAAGGAGACATTGCTCAAGGAACTGGAGGAATTTGCGTTTAGGGGAATACCGGATGTGCCGAATACTTTACTGTTAGAGAGCAGATCTGTCACGCCGATCTCCCCGGTATCCTGTGGTCGAAGCGTAAGCCACTAGAAAGCGAACTTTCCACAAATTTTTACTATAAACGAATTTTCTATGGTACTGTTATTATTTTTTAATAGGGTAGTACTTTTCACAGCTTTAAAGTTTTAAGAAAACTTGAATTTTTTAATTTAATTAGCTAAGCTTTAAGGCATCTTTGGCTTTGAAAGTTCAGAGTTAATTAAGAAAAATCGAATTTTTTGAAAACTGGATTTTTTTGAAAGTGTGAAAAATAATAGCCCTACTTTTTTTGTTTCCATCCTTGAAATTTTTTATTGCTTTGTTTGGCGACACTTTCGTTGCTTTGGCACAATTTTGTATGATTTTATAATTTTGTTTCTAGTCATTTTTAAGCTATTTTTATATTTTATTCTTTTTTATTCTATTTACTTTATATATTATGTATCTTGTTGTGTTTATATAAGATATATAAGTCATAATTATGTTCTCTGGTCTTTTTATACTATCTCTAAATATGCAATAAAAGTTTTCCATATGTTTTTTCTCTATTTATCCATTTTATTTTAATACCTTCACGCATCCGATCCTTCGCTCCGATCAGTTGTGGATTATAGTACGCTTGCGTTTCTCTTGTTACAATTAAAAAGAATTTTTCAGCTGTAGCGCAACAAACTATGTAGGGGATATTTTTCCACGGCTATTCTTAATTTTAATAGCTATTCGACCACTCGATAGCTTTTTAATCGCGTCGGATGTAACATAACTATAGGTGACTGGAGTGATTACTGATGCGGAGGTCGAATCCAAAATGGCATTGCAACGAACGAAACAGAGAGAACTGATAACCCAGTTGAAGTCTCAATTGGAGGATCTGGAGAAGTACGCCTATGAGACCGGCGACGCTGATCTACCGCAAAGTGTTATCCTGGAGAGGCAAAATATTATAATTAGTAAGTGCCAGGTGATCGCTGATAAAAAATCTATACAGCGTGGAAAAAAGGAATAAAGTAATTGTTGATGTTTGCAGGTCATTTGAAGGAAAAGTTGAACTTCAATGTCGATGATTTGTGCAAACTACCAGCAGATGATCTCAGGTGGCAAGTCGATTACGCCATAAGTCAAGTATGTGTAAAGCGATCTCGAGATCAGTTCGCTTATTCTAATCTCAAAATTACCTGATATGTCCTTTCAATTTTGCAACATAAATTTCTTCTCAATAATTAATAAATTTTTAAATAATTAACGTGACAAATAAGAAACTAGGGAAGAATAGATTTCCTAGAAAGAAATAAAATAAAAATTATAATTTAAATTAATGTTTTAATTATTTATTCATTTAATAAAATTATTTTTTAAATAAGTCAATTAATGAGTTATGATTGTCAGGATTTCTGGTGCTTCTGGAACACAAGCCATATAAAATGCTATTTAAATCAACAACATTCATTATATTATAGATTGTCAGCCCATTGAAAATGAAAGAGCAGCTGGTCTCTCAGTTGAAGACGCAGATCGCCGACCTGGAACGTTTCATAAACTATCTTCAGGGAGAAGTCAGCACGGAGACTTTAGCGTGCACGTGCGCGTGTCCAGTACACGCTGGTGGTTCTGGTACCTCATCAGCTTCCTACGGCTCCAAGCGGCGCTTCGAACGTGGAAGACCCGTCGAAGAAGCGGGTGCTACTAATCGAACCAAAACTCTGAACACCGTACGCAAGGTGGTAGCACTTCTGCACATGTTTCTGATGTCGCAACTGGGTTGTGGCAGCGAACGGGTACGTCGGAACTTCGGCGGGAACAGTAGGAATCCGGTGCATAATTGGCGCGACCTGCGTACCAGACTGGACATCGCTGTGGAGCACGTGCTGGGGACGATCGCAGAAATGTCGCAGCAACAGCAACAGCTGCTACGTCATGCCGACGACGAGGACGATGTCGACGATATCGACGAGAACGATTATACGTCTGACTCGGACTCTCCGTCGCACGCGAACGCGAAGCTCACGTCCGCCGTGAGGAAACACCTCGCCGCTTCAGTCAGAGATCTCATACAGCATGGCTTGACCGTGGACGTGATGCGTTCCGGGTCCAGCGTGGTCCCGTTCGTCGGCTGCTTCCCGCAACGGAACGTTACATCGGCGAACTTCATGCACGCCTGGGAGTTGATCCTGAAGTACTATGAGATAAAAAACGGCCGTCGTTACAATTCCAGTCCCGCGCAGAAGTTGTCGCAAAGCTTCAATCTAGACCTCGCGGCTGGGAGAATAGCTTCCTCGAAACAGGTAGGCTATTCTCGCCTATAGGCGAGAGATCAGAGTCTCTAGCAAATTAATGCTTTTTAGTGAGAGAAGATGAGTATAAAATAAATTCGTGATCATTGGAATAGTTTTTGAAGACCAACTTTTCGTATATATAATTGCCTAAACTTTCTGGAATTTCTACAATGCTATTGTATCTTTATATGTTTAATGCTACTTTCTTATCTTGTTCGTTTAGAGCTTACTGACAACTATAGGTAATATCATCGCTTCTCACAGTCCTTACAAGAGAAGTTACGACTCGCATTTCAAGGCATTTATATGCGCAGCTTTGAAGTGAGTAAATAACATAATTGTATTGCAATCAAACTATTAAATTGTCTATCTTAGTTATTTATGACATAATTAGCTGTTAATTGTAAATAATAATTAATTTATCGTTGTATTTTCAGCGCGAATAAACTCGTAATATGGCTGAAGTTGATCCTGCAATGCCAGTATCTTCTGGAAAATTATTATCTCTCGTGGAGTTACGTTGTAAAAACAGGTACGTCACAATTAGAATAATTAGATTAAGCATTGTAAAGCGGAATTGTTTTTCACGAGAAGACTTCCAGGTTTCCTAGATGCGTTTCACACCTTGGATCGCCTTACCAGTTTCAAGTTCGATCTGCCGGTGGACTTAGCCGTGCGACAGTTTCAGAATATAAAAGACGCGTTTTGATTGTACAATCTTATCATTATCTCTCTCGTTTCGTGCAAATGACAAATGTAGGATGTAGAACGTATATATGTACTTTCAGTACTTTCTGTAACACAAGCCATAATATTGTACAAGTGAGCGATAACGGTATGCAAGCCCAGTTACTAGAAATAGAACACTTGTGTGATTAGCTCTCTTGGATTTAGAAAAATGCAAAGAGATACAATAAAACGCGATTAAATGATGTCAGAAGACAGGTATTTGAACGTAATTATTTCCAAATTATTAATCATTAATATCATCTTTGATGAAATATTATTTCTATGTATAAAAATACATTTTTAAAGCAATTAAAACTAAAAAATCGCGTTTTATACATTTACTTCAATTTTCAATCTAAAAGAGACACTTAAGTGCTTTGTTTCTAGAAAGCCATGCTGTATACAGACGCGTAAAAAGAATCGTTTAAAGTTTAATATCACAAAAGCCTTTCTTTTCTTAAAAGTCCTTAAGTGTTCACTATATCAAATCCATACAGACGGTTGAATTGCAATAATTAATAGATGTAACGATTATTTACTTTCTAAGATATCATCAGTATTTGTATAGATCAGTTATCAATGTACAAATATATTTTTGTTTTTGCTTATTGAAGATAGAAAACATATATATATATATATAAGATTTGTAAACTATACCTATATAGTTTGCAAATTTTAAAAGAACTTAATTGGAATCTACAATGTTTCCCATCGCAACGTAAATTTCACATGTTAAAGATACAAGAACTGAATCAAGCGAAGCTAGTCACTTCGAAAGAGAGCCATTCCATATTTTGCATTTACGCCCAGTATCACTATTTATGACGCTTTTAGGAGGAAGCGTACTAAAAAGATGCGAAATATCATAATATCGCGACTAGAGACTTGCACTCAGCACTGTTTATATCGTAAGGCGTTTTATGTATATGTACACAAACATAAATTAGCGTAAGAAATAATGTAATATGTATATATGAGATGTGCAAACCAAATCTGCTTTTTATAAAAAAAAAATAATGAATTATTTTAGATTAGTTCTGTAGATAGATAGATAAATAAAGGAAAGCACACATATGGTTCTAGAAAATATACTTACGATGCAAGTAATAACGTAATAATGTACATAATATCCCCTGTTAAAAGCTATAATAATTGATACAATTCCATACTCCACAATTTATGTTTTACAATAATATAAATGATAATCGATTTTTTTTGGTGTCGTGGACGATAATTCAGATATATATATATATATATATATCTTGTACGACACACACAAGGCGTAACAAATTAGAGAAAATAGTCCGGAGTAGTATGAAATTGGTTGTTTATTTCTTGCCAAGTTTGCACACATCGGGGTAGAATTTCATACTTTCCCTCGAGGCGTTCGTGGTACAATTAAACCGATTATTGGATTTCAGCGTGACACAATTAGAGTCTACAACGGAAAGAGCGATCGGAACAGTAGACAACTGTTACTATGTAATACAGTAGAAATATAGGTATACAAACAGTATTGTCAGCAGTACAGAGATTTGTGATAGAGACACGTTATCGATATTTACAAAATCATTACACCAATTATCCGTTGGAAGAATTCGCACGAGTTACGTTACAGTCGTCGGATTGCCGTATTCATGTTGAAATGATGCTTGTTGTGTTAATATCGGCAACATTAATGTACGAACCCAACCAGTATATATATATATATACAGGGTGTTAAAAAAAACTTTAGTTGTTTATATACTAGATAGTACATATCGTACTCAGTAAAGACTTCAACATAGGTTAAAGACTAAACTATTTATGAACAGTTTTGTATGTTGAAATCATGATTAACTTATATCCATTTCCATTAATGTAGATTAATTTTCGTTTAACTTACTTTTTAGCGTTTACTTCTAGTTTTAAAAATAAAAAAAAAGTCAATTAAATCGAGATTAAAATTAAATTATTTTAGTATACAAATTGATATTAGCCTACACAACAATCGATGTCCCCCCATTTGTCATAGGATGTCCAAACGTCCTTGTAACGTATTTTATGTTAGATGTCTGATATACGATGACATAAACGAGATTCTTAGGACATACTTTAAATGTCCAAAGACGTTAATTATCAGCGATTATGGATTTATTTGATGATTACACAATTTACAAAGTATCGTGTTAAGAATTAATACCTCTGAAACTTCTATGGATATTTACTTCTAAGATTCCAGAGGATTATCACCGTATATCGTGATTTAACTATCCATTGCTAATGCCAACGGTTTATGAGTCGTTCATTTCATCTAATGTTATCAGGGCAAGGAGAGCACTAATTACTCTCTTGGGGTATCGAAGTTACACTTTTTGTGCAATAGATTTGGTATCTGTGATTCCGGGTTTAATCGCACTCATGTCTTATATGCTTGGGTTAAGAGTTTTCTGCTTAAGAAGTTGATTTGCGCGATTTACTATTTATTAAAAAAGACTTGTTAATATGAAATTTTAGTACATGAGAAAATATAGAAAAAGGAATTTTTTTGTATATACAAGAAATTGGTTGAGTACCTTTGTGTCTATATTGCTTAAAAGTAGAACAGAAGGCACCTATTTCCTTCATCCCCCCGAGAGAAATTATAAAAAAAACTAATACCCTCCCTCTGTGGCACCTTTAAAGATTATTTCATCTTTTCATATGACAGAAGCTTAATAAGTTAATCATGAAACTAACATATAAAATTATCTTAGAAATGATGAGTTTTCGACCTAAAGTTTAATAAGATTTTTATAAGCTTTAACTTTAATACGATATGTATTATCTATCATATAAATGATGAAGAGTTTTTTTAAACACCCTGTATAGAGGCAGTGAATTTTTTTGGTCACGGACGCACACGCGCCTATTACACCGATAAGATGATTCAGAATTTTCACAGAAAAAGAGTGTGCACATTTCAGAAAGTATCGGATTATCGGAAAGGCGTTTGTTTATTTATTTATTTTTTTATGTACGATTATTATGCTAAGAAAATGATAAAAACGAATTTAAGGTAAAGATATCAATAGAATCTTTCATCAAAAACTGAATAAAGAAATTACAGCTTATTATACTAAAAGGTTTGCGGCTTGTCGCCGTGTTTGATGCCAACGTTTCGTGAACTATGCCGTTCATTTCATCAAGGCGAAGGGTGTGCTGATACTATGTTATAGTATACGTGCTTTTATGCTTTAATAGCATCCTGAGTAGTCTAATTCAAATAACCGTGGCGGATAAAGTGAAGTGTATATACAGTCAAAACTATACAATATCAGCGCACCTCTCGCCCTGATGAAGTGAACGACATACTTCACGAAACGTTGGCATCAATAATGAAGAAAGACACGGTGACAACCCGCTAACCTTCTAATATAATTGAAAAAAATATCCGTGAAAGCCAAATGCGTAATTACAGCTTATTGTTTAAAATTTATAAAAGAAAACAAAATCGACAGCGTGATTGTTCAAATAATTCTATGTCCCACTGATAAAAAATCAACATCACAAAATAAAGTTAATGAAAGTAAACATGATGATAAATAATAATGCAGTTCGGGGTCGAACTTAATCCCCCATTCTGATTTCTAATGACTTTGCTTGACATTTTCGATAAAAATTGATTATGTTGTGTGTGGTATGATATAAAATCGGAGTTTCAAAAACATACGAAAGCGAAATATACAAAATTTACAAAGATTATATTATCGTAGATTCCATTCGATAATCGAAAATGTCAATATTTATTCTATTACACATGATTAGTATCCATTTGTTTAAGTATTTTCTTGTGAAAATTCTGTACATCCGTGTACGGCACTACTTACACAGAATACAAATATACAATATAAAAGGCTTGTGTGTACGTTGTGTATATGTGTGGAAGATATCATCAATCAAGAGGTTTCATCTCCAGAAAGTCTCGGAGTCTTCTTCGAAGGCAAAAAAAAGAAGCTATGAGTTTTATGATGCATAGTCTTCTTCGAAGATACGAATCCGAGACATTCTGGAAACGAACTCTTTGATTTTGTCATCGGTGTGATGACACACGTGGTATCGTTAAAAAGAAATTGCGATGGCAGTCTTAGCTTCATCTCCGGTCTAGAACATTTTACTTCAAAACTGATAGAAGCGTACCGTATTTTCTCTCAGTTTTGACGATCAGTCGGATAACGGCGTTAACATTACTCGCTAAAATAAAAACGCGAACGAAGAACTACTTGTTACGCGCAGTTTATATACTCTTACACGCTGAATAAAAAATACTTTAAAAAAAAAAACGTTCGTTGTACACGATACTTGCAGCGTGTGATACTAGTGAACAATTCCTCGCTGCTTAACAATAAACGCTTCTTGGAATGTAATCGCGGCAGTGATGAAGGCGGCTATTCAGTCGGTGCGTTTCGCTAAAATCACAGCTGGTCGAACAAAACGGCGAAACATTCTAACAAGGCAGTCAACGAAAGTCGCGAGCTGTTAAATAAGATATAACTAAATTAGCTCTTTCTGCAAGATATTTCTTTCGTATGCGTGATGCGCGAGATCCCTTCTTTTGTATCTTTTCGCGAAGTACGTTTAGACGTTAAACAATAGTTTGTTCAAACAAGATTACGCGTGACGCAAACGCTATATGTAATTTAAAATCATGCAAATTCGCGGTAAGTCTGGCTTGGGTCGGTAGAGACTATCGCAACACGTCTTTCTTCTTACTTAATTTACAACAATTCTGTAGTGTACATTCATTCAATGATTCGCTTAACATTCCTCATAATTCTCTTCTCGTTAATCTCAGCACATTATATATAGGGTAAATCCGGTATATACGCCGCACCTATCGAAAACTTAATTTATCAATTATTATTTACTATGTTTAAAGCAAATTAATTATACAAATAAAAACTTTGTATCATCTACTACTATAAAAAAAATATTAGAAATCCAAAATAATTTGTTTTCCATATTAAAAAGTAACTTTTTCAAACCCCTGCATTTTTGCCATTTATCCCATAGAGGGGGG